>NC_134077.1:42979880-43182380 GCF_965140245.1 Athene noctua
AAACTGAACACAGTAATCAAGGTGCCTTGATTATCACCAGTGCCGAGTACAGGGGTAAGATCCCTTCCCTGTCCCTGCTGGCCACGCTAGTGCTGACACAAGCCAGGATGCCATTGGCCTTCTTGGCCACCTGGGCACACTGCTGGCTCCTGTTCAGCCGGCTGTCAATCAACACCCCCAGGTCCCTCTCTGACTGGCAGCTCTCCAGCCACTCCTCCCCAAGCCTGTAGCGCTGCTGGGGGTTGTTGTGGCCCAAGGGCAGCCCCCGGCATTTGGCCTTATGGAAACTCCTCCAGTTGGCCTCAGCCCGTGGCTCCAGCCTGTCCAGGTCTCTCTGCAGAGCCTCCCTACCCTCGAGCACATCAACACTCCCACCCAACTTGGTGTCAGCTGCAAACTGACTGAGGGTGCACTCGATCCCCTTATCTAGATCATCAATAAAGATGTTAAACAGGAGTGGCCCCAAAACCCAGCCCTGGGGGACACCACTCGTGACCGGCCGCCAACTGGATTTAACTCCGTTCACCACAACTCTCTGGGCCCGGTCGTCCAGACAGTTTTTTACCCAGCGAAGTGTGCGATTGTCCAAACCTCGAGCAGTCATTTTTCCAGGAGAATGCTGTGGGAAACGGTGTCAAAAGCCTTGCTAAAGTCAAGGTAGACAACATCCACAGCCTTTCCTTCATCCAATAAGCAGGTCGTTCTGTCGTAGAAGGAGATCAGGTTTGTCAAGCAGGACCTGCCTTTCATAAACCCATGCTGACTGGGCCTGAGCATCTGGTTGTCCCTCATGTGTTGCGTGATGGTGTTTAGGATGAGCTGCTCCATCAGCTTCCCGGGCACCAAAGTCAAGCTGACAGGCCTGTAATTTCCCAGATCATCCTTCCGACCCTTCTTATAGATGGGCGTCACACTGGCCAATTTCCAATCAGTCAGGACCTCCCCGGTCAGCCAGGACTGCTGGTAAATGATAGAAAGTGGCCTGGTGAGCACCCCAGCCGGCTCCTTCAGCACCCTCGGGTGTATCCCATCTGGTCCCACAGACTGGTGTGTGTCTGTGTGATGTAGCAGGTCACTGACTGTCTCCTCCTGGATTGCAGAGGGTCATTCTCCCAGCCTCAGTCTTCTGGCTGAGGAGGCTGGATTCCCTCAGTACAACTAATCTTGTTTTCATACAATAGCATCCATTTGTCTAAAATATTATTGAAATTTTATGAACAGTTATTCTGAACTGCAGTTGCCAAAAACCAACCAGAAAGAAGCTTCAGGTCACTTTGAATTAGGATTTAGTATTTCACCATCCAGACTATTCAGATAAGCGACTTCCTATATTTCCAAATCTAAAACCAGATTCAGACTTGGTAATTCATGTGCTACATTTACCATAAGACAAATGCTGTTTACAACTACCATTTCCATTTGAATCTTTTCAATATCTAAGAATTAGGTACACCCTTCACAACTGTAGAAATCAGAGCTATTAGCTATACCTACCCATTATTCCTTCTGCTGAATTTCTTTACTAGAAAGCACCAACCACCATTTTAATTCATGAGTGGTAAGAGAATTTTGGCATGCATTCCTCTCCTCTTCCTGCACACCAAGGGTGAGTTATTTCCCACAGGTCAGCCAGTAAATCCTTAAAAATGTTACACTACACTATTAACTGGAGAATGGCCAGGGAAGGAAAAGAACAGAATACCCGTTTTGGTCTAGGAATAAACAAGCTACCACCCACAAACAAGCAAACACTTTAAAGTTAGTCCACACCTAACAAGACATTGGTCCAAGAATGAGCTATATTACCTTTGAAAGAAGAGAAGTATGAATCTTCTTCAGGATGTTATCCATTTCATTAAGTTTTGGTCCCACTAATGGGCTGTTTGGCCCTGTCATATGTCCAATGTGGTCCAACCCCAGGTAATGCAGTATTAGGAGATCCCAGTCTTCTCTCTTTAACACTCTATCCAAATGCCTGGTAACATTATCATCAACCTCAAAAATAAAAGCAGTTAAAAGGTAGAAATCATTTTCCTCTCATAAAAAGCATAGAAAAATTAGATCACACAACCCATGAAAATTCTGTAGAAGCCAATAAGAATTACAGCCACAGTCTTAACAAGGAAAAAAAAAAAAAAAACACAACAGATGGATTAGTTCAATGCCACACAGTCAAAAAATCTGTCTTACAAAACAGATTTTTCACCCCATTTCACTATTTTAGGGAATTATCAGATTACGGACAAACAGAGAAAATGGATTTTCATGCTTCCATAGATAAGCTTAAAAACTGTTTCAAGAAATTTTCAGTCACTTTCATCTTTTACTCTCCTGATGTATCGCTTCACAACAAGTAGGTACAGGGAAAAGTCTCTGGCGCCTGGAAGCACAGTGGAAAAAATTCACTCATGCTCTTTCAACTCAATTCTTGCCACCATGCAAACAGAAGACTGTACTGGCTGTGAGAAAAAGAACTGATGACATAGCAAGAAAGAAAAATTATTTGAAAAGTTCTATTTGGAGCCTAGCTCACATGTTCTCCTGCTTAGGTTGACAACCTCTATTTAGTTGCATATATATCTCTCCCTGGATATTAAAAATCTTTAAAAAATTTAACATGCAACACCGCTTTGTTGACTCTGGATATAACTAACTAAAAAACTGTAAAAAACTTTCTGTTCAATGGACTATATTCAGAAAGCGTAATGACTGCATAAAGAGCCTGAGAGCCATATAATCACAGGACCAGCAGCATGTTTGCATTTTTCCACTCCGTGTAGAAGATTCAGTAAGTCTTATTAGAGTAACCAATTAAAAGTGCCTTCCAATTCACTTTAGACCTATCTAACTGCCTTAAACATGATAATTCTTACATCAGTAGCAACACGTTGTCGCGGATGAAAGTACTGACACGGTAATGATTTAGAAAAATAATCTAGATTTATTAATAACTAACAACTATTTGTCAATAAAAAATAACTCAGAAAGAAAAGCAACTTATTCAGGTTCTAAAATGTCAATATTCACTCTAACTTATTTAACAGTACCTTAATTTACACACATATGTACATGCGCATACACAAACCAGACATATACATACAGAAACAAAGGGGTTTGGATCCGGTAAAATGAACACAAAAGGGACAAACACACAGAAACAAAGGTAAGGGTACGTACCCACACACACACCCCGATAAACAGGTGAAATAGAAGCTAGCTCAAAGAAAATTTCCCTCTCGAGTTTAGAGTAAATACTCACAATGCCTTGGCATTCCTCAACGGGCGATAATTGAGACTCCAGCGGATGGACTTCGCCCTGGCCTTCCGTCTGGAGCAGACGACACCTGAGAGGCGTCCCAGCTCAGGGGAGATGCTGGTCACAGGCCCGCTGCGATCCAGGAGAGCTCAAAGGGTCTCTCTGGTGGTCGCAGTTCATAGGATCCAAGATAATTGACTTTTGTCAAATACTATCTGGTGCCTTCGGGCAGTTGCACAAGAATTTGAATAACACGCAACCCTGTTATTGTTCCATCTGATCACATCCCAGGCATAGGTATGTCAGGCCATCAGGAGATGATGGGCCATTATAACCTTTTCCAAGCAACTGGGAGGGGCAGGAGCCAGGCTCCTCAAGGTTATCAGTCCTTATCTCCACAGATTGGTGTATGGCTTGGGGGAATGTGGATGGAATCACACCTGGCACCAAGCAGCCCAACAAGGAAGGCAGGGAGGGGTAAGAATTGCACCACCACACAGGTCAATGGCCTGAGGTTGTACAAATCATAAAGGTTCAAAATATGAACTAAAATTGCCAAATCATTTACTCTTTTAGAGTGCCCAGAATAAGATTTTTCACAATTTGTTTCATTTACTTTCTACGTTCCCTCTTTGATAACATACTGAAACACCACTCATATTGCAACTACAAAAGCAATACAATACTACAGAAAGTATGCCTCTAAGAGACCAAGATTATTTATTAGCAGGCCTTTTCTAGATGGCACATACAAATATAAATGTGATAGCAAACTGGAAACATGAATGCTGGAATTTTTCAACAAAGCAAGTCTACTTCCTATGACAGCAAGTTTTGTGACATTAACTTATATTTAGGAAAGTTATACAGAAACACCCTTTTTGTTACTGTATCATCCAAACACTTCCCACAGCATATGCATGATGGACTGAAGTGCTTAGCTCCACACAGCCAATACTGAAAATACAAATAAATCGAATTTTTATTTAATTGCCAGGTTCATACTTCAGAACAAGGACAGTTTTACTCATTCATTCTGAGAAGTTACCGCTATGTATTTGTACTAATATAATTTAACTTGCAATTATGAAAAGCCTCTCACCTCTGTAAAGTCTGACACAAAAAAGGATGTTGTTCCATCATATTCCATGAAATGTTGTGGAAACAATTTAACCCAAGTATCATCACCGTAAAAGATTATTCTTTTCCCCGCTGTTTTTGCCTGCCATATCAGATTGTCATCCAACAGAGCTGGAGAATTCAGGTTCACAATAACATCAATGAAACCAGGTATGCTACCCGTCATCAAAGCCTACATAGAACAAGAAAAGAGACATACTAACAGAAACCAAAGAGTTTCCAGTTCTCAGAAGACAAAATTAGAGTAAGAGGAAGCAATGAAGACAGTATTAGTGTAAGAACCAGCAATAAATGCAGAGAAATTACATTTTCAATAAAGAAACATAATAAAGTAAAAGAACATAAGCTGCCATGTCACCTCACCTGCTGCAACACAGTGCTGGCTGATGTCAGAGATAATAATTGCTTTACAGAAAGGTGAAAATAATATTTTCTTAATTAGTAGACAGCAAAACAACTTTGTATGCCAGTTAAAATTTGCTTCATTTACTGGTCATTAAATCACCAAAAAGACAGTTTAGAAGGCCTAAGTAAACTGACTTAACACAACAATAGCAATGGTAAACATTCAAAACAGTCACTAAGAATCTGCTGAAAAATGCAATTAAGTCCACCTATCAAGAGTTACCAGATTCTCTCTTACTGGCCTTCTAGCTGACCTACCAAAGCTCACTACCTCAACTTCTTCAATGCAAGAAATGTCACTCAGATGCATCACTGAGAAGACTGGATGATCAATTATTTTGATGACACAACCACAAACCATATTATAGTTACCAGGAACTTGAGACAATTTTCTTTTTAAGCTCTGCAAAAACATCCCTATGACAAAAGAAATTTACACTAAACTGGACTTCCTATCAGAAGTCACAAGAACACAGAGTGGTCTTGGATAGAAGACAGCTGGAAACTTGGACAACTGAGAAGATACTGCCTTCCCATGATTACAAACAAAAAGATTATGTCAATTATTTGAGCCTGCATTAGGGCCTTAACTGCCCATAACTGATTCTCACATACCTACCCATCACATAGATGCCAAATAAAGGAACAAAACAAGACAAAGTGACCTAAGTGGAAGCTGCCACTTCTTAGCTCTCTACTTTGCTTCAATCACTGACCTGACCTTTCCCACAGACAGCACCTCTGGGCCATGGTAAATCAGGTCTTGATCACATGCACTACTACAGCAAAGCAAGTTTCAGCCAAAAATTGCAGTAACACAGCAAACCTGCCCTTTATGCCAACTCTGAACATATGTAACAACTCAGCCTCCAAAGCTTTCTTAAAGGAAACAACGTAAGTTGAAAAAAACCACTTACCTTAATTCGAGGCATAGTCACAGTGGGTGGCTTTGCTTCAGCAATGAAACTATAGGATGTCCCTTTTTCAACAAGCTGTGTAGTATATGGCATGAACTGTTTACCTTTGGATCCAAAGACAAAGTCATCTCTCAAAGCATCTATCAGCACAATGACAACTTTTTTGAAAAGTGGTGGTGGAATTTTAGTCCAGTTAGAAACCATTCCTAAACAACAACAACAAAAAAAAGGGTATATAAAAGTCATCAACAAATTTTAACAATGGCTAGACAAAAGTTAAAGGACAACTTCACCACAGAAATAAGTGCTTCCAACTTCTTTATTAACTTTACATTCAGACATGAGAAGCTGCAAACAATAGCATACATGAGAAGTAGCCAGAGTAAGCTGTGTTTTCAGACCATCGAGCACAGCAATGTCAGAGAGCAACAACAAAAAATCCAATACAGTGCCTAGGAAGGAAAACAAAATGTGAATGGAACGCATGATGTGAAATTGGGAGAATGAAGGAAAAGCTACAAAACAGAGAATGTTCAAACAAATAAGAAAGGATTGCTGCTACCTTCTCTCTGATTAATTTAGTAAAGCTGAACTACGTATATTCCACAGACAACTTTTGTTAGAAAAAAGATGTAGCATTCACCTATGCTAATACCCAGTTTTCGACATCAGAACATATCTCAAATAATGCTTCTCAACCAAATCTCACCATAAAAGAACAGGAAAATTACAAAGAAATAGGCAGTTTCACTGAAATTTGGAGGGAAAAGATTTGTGCACACTTGCACCCTTCAAGGTGTATGCCACAATAGTTCAGTGATAGCAGCTTCTGGGCCAAAATCCAGTTCTAGAATCCCCTGACCATGCTATGTGGACGAGCACAGAAAAATGCTGCTGTGACTCAGGTAGTGGGCAGTGTCATGCCTTCAACCCACCTCCTTCTCTTGTATGGGCTTAATGCTGGCTTCGGCAACTATTTATTTGCATTCAGCTTGGTCCATAAGGTGACATTTAGCTTTTACAGCAGCAGGTTTTGGCCCAACCTCTACAGATCCCATATCTCTACCAGGAAAAGACACAGAAGGACAAAATGAAAGCAGACTGGATCATACCCACAAATCTCTACTCAGACAACATTGTGGTGAAACAGCTTCTCAGTACATGCATGAAATAAAGTTAGGATTTTCACATTCCGTTAGAATAAAATGTGTTTCTGAATAAGTGGTTGACAATTTGGAAAGGTCACAGATAATGTCATGTCTAACAAGAGAACCTTAAAAAAACCCCTTAGAAACTGTATTTTTGGGTATACAGATAAGCATCAATAAATTGACAGTCACAGACTCATAGTGATTTTTTCCAGATAAGGAAACCAGGGAGAGGGGCACAGCAGGAAGAAGAAGGAAACACAAAATGCTAACTTCCAGCAACCCTGATTAAAATGATAATGTTGTTTTTCCAGGACTTTAATTATCTATTTATCAGGCATGCTTTGGCTCTCAATGAAAAACAAGAAGGCACAGCTGCATGTACTGTACTGTTAGTTAAATCTTTCTCATAATTCACTCCTATCCACTTGCTTAGGGAAACAAAATCTGCTGGACACCGAAAATTTTCAGATCGCAAACACATATATGCTACTCACAACTCCTTCCTACTGTGTTATTCATCAGTATATCAAAGTATTAAGAAGTGCAAATGAAATAGGAGCTGATTAAAAGCCATCTGAAAATACTCATTAAGATAGCTAAAGCCACACATCGTGCAACTCCTTGAATGTGGCATGTTTATTTATCTTGACTATGGTTATTTAGAAAAGTTACTTAAGCAGTGAAGAAAACCACAAGTTCTACCAAAAACTAACTACAATGATGTGCTGTAAGGATTCACTACTATACAGTCATCCCACAGACAGGATGAATTCAATGGTAGTCAGGGCTCACAAAGTGAAACATTAAGGAAATACAGAAGCACTGAAGAAACATTCTTTTCTGAACAGATCTAAAGTAGGCTGAAAGCCTTCTGTGTGATGGTTTAATAAGCAGTCCTCTGTCTTCAGAGCTTATCATCCAGACAAAGAGATCACTCTGCAAGCAAACTGTAACCCAAGAATTACAGAAAGGAAGTATTTCACTGTCACTCCATTTTTGCCTATCTATACCTAGGATTACTAGTGATATGCGTAAATTTAAACTCTGTAAAGCCCTGTGGCACACATTTATACTATTCAAATCAAATCAGTCTTCTCAAAATCCAATTGTCTGACACTTCCCTCCCACCCAGTTTCACTCCATGTTAAGTCTCCTGCTAATAATCACATGGGAAGCAACACTTCACTCACAGCAGCCTATCAAGCATCTCTGACAGTTTTGGTAATCTCCACCTAAAAAGCATTTGGCAGCATTCACTCAGATCTGTTATTAGGTTTTTTTCAGTGTTCCTGCTTAACTGATAGCAGCACAGCATGAGCTAAATTATACAACCTTCTCACTATTTAAGACAGACTGTCCCAACATGCACAATGTCATATACTTTAGAAGAATTTATGACAACAAGCAGCTAAAGACCCAGTTTGGCAGTTACAGTCCTGTTCCACCAAGGTAACCGTAAGCAGGCATCCCAAGCAAGAGATCTGTATGAGTAAAACACTACTCTCAATTCAGCTGTCCACTGAACCTGAAGTTTCACCCCACAAGCTGCAAACACTGGTGAAGGACAGTCCCTCAAGTACACGTTCCTCTTCTTCATGTTCTTTTAATACAGCTTGTGACTGGACATATAAGACAGCTACGTATCAACACATCCTCTACAGACTCTTCATTAAAAAGATGCCTGAAAACTTTGGTTCTGCAATTTCAGCTAAGGAATACAGCAGGATCTGTAGAGACATAGTAACGGACAGCAAAATTGTGTATTTTGCAATCTGTCTACACTATGAAGGAAACTCGTATTACTAAAGTTATCTTCCTCACTAGTGAAGCGTTAAAGTCTCACTAAAGTGGCATTAAGACACTCACACACCACAGTGAGCATCACAGAAAAATGATTATCAAGCACAACACAACCAGTAAGCTAAAAGAGCAAGCACGTGAAGCGTTACAACTGAAATGGCATTCCTTAATGCAAAGAACTTACCATTAAAGACTATGAGTATGACGGCTGCATCAGAGAATAAAAAGTGGAGTAACACGACAGAAAAGCACACCCTCCAAAAATGTGACAGCTGATGCTTAAAGCTTTTTGCGACCGTGAGCAGAAACTGCTGGCAGAGATCAGTAACTACGTGCAAAATTAGTTAAGTTCTAAACTGTTTCGTAAGCAGGTCTGGAAACACGATGGCGCTACAGAAGTATGTCCTGCAGCACCGAGGCGCCTCACGGCAGAAGGCTCGCACCGGTTGCTCCTGTCTCTGTCATCTCACAACTCAACACACCCAACACAAGCCGACAGCAGCAGACGCGATGGTGAGCGGCAGGACACTCAGCCCCGCAGGGGCTGCGACGCCCAGTCCCTCACCCGGCCAGGCTCTGGCCGAAGAGACGGCGCCAGCGAGGCCGGGCAGGGGCGGAGCGTTACCGCGGCGACCGCTGCGGTTGCCCTAGTGACCAGAAGCCGCCTGTGATGGGCCGCGGAGCTGGAGGGTTGCCTCGACGACTAGGGGAGGGGCAGGTTGCTCTGGTTACCTGGGCCGGGCGGGGCCGGTTCGGCGGGAGGATCCCCGCGGGCCTCTCTGCGAGGCAGGGATCTGACGGGCACCGGGAAGAAGCCGCGAAGGAACAGCGCGACGCCCAGGGCCTCCACCAGGAGGCAGGCGGAAGCAAACACACCCGAGCGCAACCGCATCTTCCCGCACAGCGCCGGCCGCCGCCGGGCACCTCTCGCTCAGGACCTCCGGAGCAGCACCCGCGGCGCTCCGCCCCTCCCCCGCCGCCGACCAACCAGCGGCCACCGCACGTAGTACGTATCCATCGAGCCATGCTATTGGCGAACGGCCAGCCAACCCCTCCGCTAGAGGCGTGACCTCAACCCGGAAGTAGGCCCCCCTTCGCAGCTAGCGGAAGGGGCGTGGCTGCGCTTCCCAGCAGTCTCCTCTGCCGCAGGGCGCGGCCTGGTAGGGGCGGGGCTCCCGCTGCCCCCGCCCTCTCCCGGCTGCGGCGCGCGGGAGCGGTGTGGAAGGGCCGTGGCGGTGAGGGGTGGAGGGCGTCAGTAGGCCGCGCTGGGCCGGCGGCTGGCGAGTGTTCGGAGTCCGACGCCCAAAGGGCCTCAAGACGCGAGGCTTTAGCGAGCTGCCCTGCCGTGCGGCCGTCACAGGCCTGCGACAGCGGGTTGGGGCCGTCCCTCGGAGATGCAACGCTGAAGGAGGGAGAAAGTACTGAGTTGTCAGGGCCTTGGTTTCCCTAGAATAACCTGTGCTGTGGCCACTTGCTTGTTCGGCCCGTGCTGAGAGCTGATGTTTGCTCCAGAAACCAGCAGTGCTGTGAGCTGCGTCCTCTGCAACACAGGTTTGAAGCCTGAGCAGGGAGATTTTCTGTAAAGTTGTAGTGAAGGGTGCATGGCAGGTGAGGAATGCAACAGAACTCAGTGGCTATTGCAGGTGTGTGACAAGCAGAATCTTCTTTCCGGTTTTTAGTAAGACTGAATAGTAGTAACCTTTTAGCCTTTCCACCAAAAAGGACACAGGCTGTAGTAGGTGGGTCATGGCAGATAGGAGAAGTAAGTTCTTAAAAGGCTTTAATTTTTAAAAAAAAGGAAACCAAAGACATTCTGCAAAGTGAAGCAGAGTTGATCCTGGTCTCACTGTGCTCATTGATACAGGAAAATATCTTCAAAACTCAAAAGTATCATTCCTCCAAACAAAACTGCTTCTCATGTCTGCCCAAGCAGCTTCTGTATGTCCGACCTCTTTACTAGAAAGATGCGGTACATTTTTTTATAGCACATGTAACAACTCCTTACCTTTACCTGTGAGCGGCACATCTTCCCAGATCTGACAAGTACACCACCCCACAGACTGCTTATCTGGCAGTCACCATCCTGGGCTGAGCTGCTTGTGGTCTGTTACTACACAAAGTGGCACTGCACAGCTTGATGCCAGTGTGACACTTCTCCTGTTTACAGTCATCATCCCATAGCTATGTATATATTGATGCAACTCTACACCACCATATAACTGGCCTCCATACAGTTTTCCTGCTGACCATTTCCCTTAAAGTAAGATCTGTTATGTGTAAAGACAGGACAAATGCATTGTACCACGCTTTTAAGAGTGTTTTCCCACTTTTGTGGTAAGTTTGTGCTTTTACTGGAGCTTTTACTGGCCAGCTGTTCATACTGGGCTTTGTAACAGCTGTTGCTGAGCAAGACTGCCTTGATGTGAAAAGCATGTGGGATTGGTTTTGGGATAGAAGCTTTGTATAAAATTGTCCTGGTTCAGCTTGGATAGGGTTAAGTTTCCCCAGCAGAGAGGGGGAAGGGATCTCCAGCCGGGTTATTCATACCATGCTGATGTCAGGTCCCACACAGGAGCCCGGGAAGCTTTACTTTGTGGATTTGGTCGTGGGGAGCATGGGGCTGTCTGTAACCATTGCGGTATTTCTCTGTATATCTTCTGTCTTGTTTACTCTTATTACTGTTTATTGTTGTTATCATTGCTACTGTTGTTGTTCAGATTGTTTTATTACATTGCTGTATTAAATTTCTTCTTATTTTAACCTGGGGTTTGTGGGTCACTTCCAGCCTGACCGGCTGAGGGTGGGCGAGGGACAACGGTAACGTGGTCTCTGGTCCCGGCAGGGCTTAAACCAACACAGCCTTTTTTGGCGCCCAGCATGGGGCCATGAGAGGGCTGAAATAAGAATCAAAAAGGGACAGACCCTGACCAGAGTGTGTTACAGCCATCTGTTAGGTGTAATTTTTCTGTTTGTATTTGTACTGTTTGATAAAAAATGTTTGCAATGCTGGCCCACTTGCGTGGTGGGGGCTGGATTAATCCTTATATCCAGTGTATGGTCCCAGTGCTGATGTTTGTTATCGGTGGGAAATGTGTAAAGGATCTTATTGTACTCTACTGGCTATTGACTGCTCATAATGTGTTTGCATCGCTGGGGGGGGGGGGGGGCGGGCCAGTACCTATTTACTGCCTGGGCTTTTGTTAGGGGTCTCACCCCCTCTATGGATGAGCCAGGGGAAGAGATGCTCTCGGTTTTTGGGAGTTTCAATTATCCTTGGAGCCTGCAGGCCAGTGTGATTGCGGCACAATTCTTTCTGAATGCCTGCCTGATTTTGGTTTTGGCCATGCGGCATTTCTCTAACAATAGCGGTACCTGGAAACCTGCCCTGAGGTCAGATAATAGTGAGTGGCAAGGGGTGTGGGAAAAGATGGGCAAAGGCCTGAGTCAGTGGTCACCTCCAATGCTTTGGAATTTCACTCCAGAACAAATGCAGAGCCCTGAGTGCTTAGAAAGAGTGTGTTACCAAGCTGGCAAAACCCAGGAGACACAACTTGCTAATGAGACGGGGAGACTAAACAATTTTAAATTGATGGTGCAAGGCCTGCGCAAAAACAAGGGGAGGCGTATGGGACTGTTCAAAAAAGACATACCAGGTGCTGATAATGTTGCTAGGTGACTATCTCCTAGCCCCAAGAGAAGTTTCTTGTGGTCCTTGAAGCTGTATGTTCCAGCAACAAATCATCCTAGATTCTAGCACACACTGGCCTGGTGATTTGGCCAGGGCCCAGGGAAACAACTGAGACTGCGCAGAATGACGAGGTGAAAAGTTCATCAGCGAGGAAGAGGAGATACTTCATCTATGCGACCCTCGCCCATAAATCTGCGACCACCGAACAAGGCCAAAGGAGCTCAATAGGCAGGCGCAAAGGGAGGAGACCTGATTACCATGAGAAGCGAGGGGAGGCGGGGGTAGACTATGTATATGTATAGGCGTTCTATGAATATGCACTATTCTGTAACATATAAGCCGGACGGGAGCTGCAAACGATGCACATGCTTGTGGTGGAGTGATCCCCCATGCGCCCAGCACTGAATAAACATACCCACTTTATAACTCCAAAAGTTATAGAGTGATTTCTCCGCAAAACATCTTGGCGACCCAGATGGGACTCTATCTCTGCTCGGCTGCCGGGACACTGCTGGAGGGTGGACATCCTAGGTGCACCCCGAGCTCTTCTCGGAGGAACTCCGCTCCCAGCTGTCCACTGCGGGAGCAGACAGGGACCATCTGGTTCGCGGACAGAGGTATGTTTAAGGGTAACGGGCTGCTGGTAAGACGCGCAGAGATGTCTGGCACACGGCTCAGTCCTGAGGAGGGGGTATACCCATTTGGTTTTGGTTTTGGAAATCCGCGGGGAAGAAGTAAGATCTTTTGGTGCAAACTACCGATGACTGGTATATAAGAGGCAGTTTGCATTTTGGGCAGTGTACTGGTAATTCCCGTCACCTGCAGGATCTTGCTTCAGGTCATTGTATAGTGCACTAATTGTGGATATACTGGCTTTGAACTGACTGCTAATAGTTAATGGTTTATGATATATGTTACAAACGGATTTGGTGATTGTTTAAACTCGGTATATTTCGTGGTATGAGTGAAAAGTGTGATGGGCCCTTTAAGTGTCTGTGTGCCTGTGTGGTGTGAGTGAGAGCAGCCTCTGCTGTGTGCCTGTGTGCCTGCGGGGGCAGGGTGTGAGTGAGAGGCAGCTGCTGCAAGACAAATAAGTTTATGTCTGTTTAAATAATACACTGTCCTTGTATGTCTTGTGAAAACATTGTATGAATCGGAGATGGGAAAGTGAACCCCTTCTCTGTCGGCTTGAGTTAGATTTGGTCGAATTATTTGGGTAAAAGGAATGAATGGTCAGCACAGGAAAAAGATTTATACCTGCTAGAAGGATTGTACACAGCTCCTTCTGGGCAACTGGTAGTACCAGAATGGGTTCGTGGGAGAATCCCCTGCTTTCTCTGTGCTCCTATGCTCCTACCTTTAGTAATTTCATCAAGCTTGGGTATTAGCAGAGTGCGTAGATTGTCGATGTAAGTGGTATTATGCATTTGATAAGAGGAGGTCGAGGTGTGCAGAGTGCTGGGAAGAAGCGGTGTCGTTAGACCTCTCGGTCAAAAGACGGGAGTCAATAATTATTGTGTGGAAGAAGTCATAAGATACCGGAACTTTGGGAAGTGAAGGAGGAAGAGTGGGAGAAGGTTAAAAGACAGTGTAGAAACTGCTATAAGTGGAGAGAAAGGATTTTGGGAAGAAGGGATAATAATGGGAAATAAGCAGGGAAAAATTGTAAAGAAAAGCCCATTGGATTGCATACTCACGAACTGGAAAGATATAGCGGGGAGAGGAAGCACGGAAAGCAAGAAAATCCTGATTAAATATTGTAATCAGTGGTGGCCACTTTACAAACTAGAAGAAGAAGCTAAATGGCCACTAAATGGGACCTTAGACTATAACACGCTTTTGCAATTGTTATTTTTACAGAGGGAAGGGAAGTAGGATGAGGTGTCTTATAACGCAGACAGGTTCTTTCCCCTCTGAAATCACCCGGGGTGGCAGAGGGACTGTGGACTAGTTCCACCGTAAGATCCTTTAGTGCTTGCCCTGGAAAAGATTATAAGGGAGCTACTAGCCAAAGTGAAAAGGCTTATTTTTGCAAACCTTTGAAATATAAACTGGGAAAGCAGTTAGGCATACACAAATTTCTGTGTATGCCTTACTCCACAAAAGCGCTCCTAGGAAGACACTTACTAGAACAATTAGGAGCAACCATTACCTTTAACAATGGAGAGATTACTCTGGAGGCAAATAACCAAGAACTTATACAAATCATGAGTTTGTCCCTAACTAGTATCCCCACAGGAGGAGAAATCAGTGAGGAAATTATCAATCAAGTGTATCCCGGAGTGTGGGCCACTGACACGCCTGGAAGGGCAAAGAATGCCTCACCCGTAGAGGTAAAACTTAAGGAAGGACAACAACTGGTAAGAATTAACCAATACCCTTTAAAAGGAAGATTGGGAAGGGATCCAGCCAGTTATAGAAAAATTTTTACAAATAGGATTAATAAATAGATCTCCACCCAGTGGTGGCAAACTCATGCACTTTGTAAACACAATTAACTCCTGAGCTAATCTGATTTACTGTTTTAGACCTCAAGGATGCTTTCTTTTGCCTCTGTCTCCTCGAAGCCAGTCAGAAAATATTTCCATTTGAATGGGAAAATCCTAGGAGTGGGCGGAAGACCCAGTTAACCTGGACGGTGCTGTCACAAGGATTTAAGAACAGACCCACTATATTCGGTAACCAGCTAGCAAAAGACCTTGAAACCCCAACTCCACCTGAAGAGGGAAAGCTGCTGCAGCATGTAGACGACATCCTAATTGCCACCAAGACAAAAGAGGCCTGTGTGACCTAGACAGTAAGCCTTTTAAAATTTTGGGGGACTTCAGGGCTACCGAGTATCCAAGAAAAAGGCCCAGGTGATGCAACGCGAAGTGATTTATCTGGGCTATGAAATCAGTGCTGGAAAAAGAACTTTAGGACAAGCCCGGAAGGAGGCGATCTGCCAGACTCCGAGGCCACAGACAGTGAAAGAACTGCAAACGTTCCTGGGAATGACTGGGTGGTGCAGACTACAGATTTATAATTATGGATTGCTTGTTAAACCTTTATATGCACTAACCGCCACTCAACAGAAAAATCTCCAATGGAATAAGGAGGCTATACCAGCCTTTGACCTGTTAAAAAGGCTCTGATGTCAGCTCCGGCCTTGGGACTCCCAGATGTAAGTAAGCCATTCTTTCTCTTTTCACACGAGAAACAGTGAATTGCATTGGGAATACTGGCACAAGACTTAGGCCCGTATTGTCGGGCAGTCACCTATTTCTCCAAGCAACTAGATGCCTACAAGCGGTTGCAGCAGTGATCTTAAACATACAAGAGGCACGAAAATTCACTTTAGGCCAGAAAATGACTGTATTTGTATCTCACACAGTGTCTGCAGTATTGGAAATTAAAGGGGGACATTGGCTTTCGCCCCAAAGGTTCTTAAAATATCAGACGGAATTAGTAGAACAAGGTGATGTGGAGATTGTAGTAACTAACATTATTAACCCAGCTTCTTTCGTAAGTGGAAATACAGGAGAACCAGTGCAACATGACTGCCTGGAGACCATCGAGGCAACATACTCAAGCCGCACAGATCTGAAGGATGCCCCTCTGGAAAATGCTGAGAACTGGTTTACAGATGGGAGAGGCTATGTTTTGAACGGCAGGAGGTAGACTGGGTATGCTGTTACTACCACCCAAGAAATACTGGAATCAGGACCACTGTCTGCGAATACCTCTGCACAAAAGGCAGAGATAATCGCACTGACTCGTGCTTTAGGACTAGCCCAAGGCAAGACAGTGAATATTTACACAGATTCGAAGTATGCCTTTGGGGTAGTCCACGCTCATGGAGCAATCTGGAAGGAAAGAGGACTGTTGAACTCACAAGCGAAACACATCAAACATGGAAAGGAAATTCTGGAGCTGCTAGAAGCTGTACAACTTCCAAGAAAAGTGGCAATCATGCATGTTAAGGCCCACCAAAAGGTGAACTCGGATTTGGAAAAAGGAAATGAACTGGCAGACAGAGAGGCAAAACAAGCAGCCAAAAGAGAGGTAAGAATAGAGGGAGTTATAGTTCCTGATGGGCAAATCATGCCAGAAGGTAAGCCTAATTATACTAAAGAGGATCAAAAGTTAATTACAGACCTGGAAGGATCATATAATGAAGAAGGTTGGGCCATCACTCCCCAAGGGAAGGCAGTAATTCCCTCTTGTTTAGCTAGACACCTGGTGCGAGAGGAACACAGGAAAGGGCACTGGGGAGCGGAGGCCCTATACTGATATTTAGTCAAGAGTATTAGAGCTAGAAATCTGTATACCATAGTAAGACAGGTGACTCAACAGTGTGACCTTTACCTCCAGACTAATCCTAAGAATACCCCCATTCTAGAAGTAGGCCAGATTGGAAAAGAAATGGACTGGGACAACAATGGCAAATTGATTTTTCAGAACTTCCAAGAAAAGGGGGGTATCAATATTTACTGGTATTAACGGATACCTTTTCAGGTTGGCCAGAAACATTCCCCATTAGATCTGCCAAAGCCCGGGAAGTGACAAAAATATTAGTACAAAAAATAATTCCACACTTTGGGGTCCCAGCGACTATATCCTCAGATAGAGGACCGCACTTTATCTCAAAAGTAGTTCAGCAAATCAGTTGCCGTCTGGGTATAGACTGGCAACTTCACACTCCTTATCGTCCCCAATCTAGTGGCCAAGTAAAAAAGATGAACCATTTGATTAAGCAGCAAATAGTGAAGCTTGGGCAGAAGTCAAACCTGACCTGGCTCCAGGCTCTCCCTCTGGCACTTTTGCACATATGAGCAAAACCGAGGGCCAGGGAAGGGTTGAGCCCTTTTGAAATGTTATATAGCAGACCTTACGTGGTACAGAAGGGAACATCGATGCAAATTGGGGAGGAAACTATGACTTCATACATAACAGCATTAAGTAAACAAGTCAATAAAATTAGGAAACGTGTATTTTGAACTCGGGGTAGAGGGTTAGATGGGCCTGTACATAACATTCAGCCTGGAGACTATGTGTATATTAAGTCTCTTACAGAAAAGACGTTGGAACCACAATGGGAAGGGCCGTTTCAAGTGCTACTCACAACGTTTACGGCCGTCAAGATTAAAGAATACTCAGCCTGGATTCATCACACCCGAGTAAAGAGGGCCCACAAATCCCCATAGAAGGTTACACAAACTCAGCTGGGAAGACTGCGCTTCTCACGATAAGTCTAATAATCTTCTTTCCCCAGATACCCGATCAAAGGTTCATTGAATGGCCATGGTCCCAAGTGTACATTAGGTATACTGGAAGCATGGGTATAACCAATATTAACTCAACCTTGACTTTAGCTACTGTAGTGATGCAGGGAACAGAGCTGTATATAAAAACTGAATGGAAAGACGTCAATGGAGTACCGCAATTATGGGGAACAGTAGGGCAAAAGATTAGAGTAGGGTGTCGAGTAATGAATGAAATCACCCATTGGTCAGTGAGTCAGATTACAGTGTCTGAGATCAAGGTATTAAATCCCAAATATATCGTGTCAAGTATTGGTCATATATGTGATCCAAAAGATTAGAATGCTGGTATAATTTTACTTTGACTCAACCTGCTGTTTCTGTGACATGTCTCTGGGCCAAGGATAAACTAGGGCGATCCTTTAAGTTTAACATGGTGACTACCCCAGTGACAACCACACCAATCACTGTAAATCTTACACCCAACATATACGAGGTCGGCCCGTATGTGATCAGACACATAGACCAACAGCAAGTGCTGATCAATCCAAAATGGTCTCTAAAAAGGTAGAACTACAGATGCAAGTTAATATTTCTAATATAGACCCACGTTGTTCCCCCTTCTTACAAACCTCAGACGAAGGATGGACAACTGGGCTAAGGAAAAAGGGAAATACCTACCGGAAAAGACCACAGAGGGACCTAACTGGAGTATTAGGAACCGAATTTGGTGTTAAATTCAATAGATTCAGAAGTAATCATGAACAAATTAGCAGCTACTACAAGGGATATATCAAAATTACAACAGCCATTGAGGTCTTCACTATCAGCATTAGGGGTACATCAATGGGCAATGTCAAAAGTAATGCCAGATTGGGAGCAAAAAGAAACAAAAGACCACACACTTATTGCTGAAACCCCGTGAGCGTTACAAGGTAATATCGCCATAGCTCTAAGTTGCATACAGGCCCAGTTATGGATGCAAACAGTAGCAGAATCTGTAATAAGGAAAGAAGAGGAGGGTGCACTTCCCACTGAAATTCGAAAAATAGTTTGGGATAGTGCCACAGAGACAAAGTTACAATCATGGTGGAATATGGTCAACTTCACCTATAGGCCTGACACACATACAGTAACAACTTTCATGTTAACAATATATGATGCAAAATTAATCACCATACACCCCATTGTAAGTCTTGGAGTCAATTACAACGGGACTCTACTGTACCCCTTTGAACATAAGACCTGGGCTATGAATACTGATAATAAATGGCAAGCAGTAGATCTCGAACCCTGTATCATGAAAGAACAACAGGGATTTATATGTGAAAGTAATACCTTAATAACCCAGGATACCTGCTTAGATACTGACCAAAAGATTTGCCACTTTGAAGCATGCCCCAACGTAGATTTGAGGACCATTATTGTCTATACCGGAAAGGGATGTGCATGTTTAAGGACACTGTGTGACACAATAATCATAGATGGGCGAGAGAAGAAATTGATACAGCATCTAAATTATTGTATTTGTAATTTCACCATCATCCTGGGGTGTGATTTCACTTATTCTGCCCCGGTGGTTACACATTCCCTCTTGAAAAGCAGCCTCATGGTAAAGGTACTTCCTGTCCCCATAGGGTTAAATGTCAGTCATATAGAAAGCCTATTAAAACACCCAGACTTACACCGGATACTGGAAGAAGTTAAGGAAAAAGGGCAAGAAACTTTACTCACAACCTCTCATGATGGGGAAAGGATAAAAAGGTCTTAAAGATGGTTGAGCAGAAAGGGAAACATAATTGCTGGGATACACTCTTTGGATGGTCGCCGAAAACTACTGGCATCTTAAACACAGCCCTTCACCCAGGGGTTGCTTTATTAATATCTGTAGCAATTTTGGTGATCCTTACTGTAGGTATATATGTATGGATCTGGAGACTTACAAAACGCTTGCAAGCCATATATGACGCTTTATATCACAATCCGAGCTTTAAGCAATTAACTAATTTGTAGGATAGTACTAACATATTATAGGGCAAGGGAAATAGATTAAGAAGTAGATAAATAAGTAGTAAAAGAATTTACTAAGAAGAAAAGGGGGGAATGAGACGGGGAGTCTAAACAATTTTAAATTGATGGTGCAAGGCCTGCACAAAAACAAGGGGAGGCGTATGGGACTGTTCAAAAAAGACATACCAGGTGCTGATAATGTTGCTAGGTGACTATCTCCTAGCCCCAAGAGAAGTTTCTTGTGGTCCTTGAAGCTGTATGTTCCAGCAACAAATCATCCTAGATTCTAGCACACACTGACCTGGTGGTTTGGCCAGGGCCCAGGGAAACAACTGAGACTGCACAGAACGACGAGGTGAAAAGTTCATCAGCGAGGAAGAGGAGATACTTCATCTATGCGACCCTCGCCCATAAATCTGCGACCACCGAACAAGGCCAAAGGAGCTCAATAGGCAGGCGCAAAGGGAGGAGACCTGATTACCATGAGAAGCGAGGGGAGGCGGGGGTAGACTATGTATATGTATAGGCGTTTTATGAATATGCACTATTCTGTAACATATAAGCCGGACGGGAGCTGCAAACGATGCACATGCTTGTGGTGGAGCGATCCCCCATGCGCCCAGCGCTGAATAAACATACCCACTTTATAACTCCACAGTTATAGAGTGATTTCTCTGCAAAACACTGCAATGTGTTGGGGACTTGCCCATGCCTACCGTGTCCTCTTTAATACCATTCACTGCCCTCAAGGGGGAGAAAGGAGCTGCAGGATCTGAGAATGAATTTACTTGAACTTACAGGTGCAGCAGCTTGGCCGGGGGGACAGGCAGAGCCAGTTTCAGTCGCCTCCACCAGCACAGCAGCTGAGCCAGAGAGCCAGCCAGTGCCAGTGTCAGTCGCCCCAATACAGAAAACAAAATATACCAGAAAGTCAGTTTGCAAAGTGGGGGATGGGGATGAGCCAGGCCCAGCACGGGAACAGGAGGAAGGTCCAGAGGTGATCATCCAATCTCTATCCCTGACTGAGTTGCGAGATATGCGGAGAGATTTTGGCCGCCTGGGAGGCGAGCAGATTTGCACGTGGCTGCTCCGATGCTGGGACAATGGAGCCAGTGTTACTGAAAACCGGGATAAAAACTTATTGACACCAATGTGATGTAGATAAGCAGACACTTCTTTATGAACAGCCGGGTGCACACGGGAGTGCTCTCACCAACAACACACACCAGGCACCAGAATCATACACCTCATATAGAACTTTACTCATACATATTCATTAAGTATTCATACATAAACATACCATCTCCAAGAAATCATTAACATATTCTCCTCCTAGTTCCAATTCTGAGCAGTAGAGGTTAGAAATGTCTAGAAATGGGTCTGGGGTGTAATGTGAGTAGGTGGTCCATGAGCCGGTGGTCGCGATCTGCCCCTGCCAGAATTACCTTTTGCTTAAGGACACAGTTTTCTTGGCAGGTACTTGCAAGCTGTTACGCTCACTTCCCTCAGTTCCCATTAATCCTGGACCTTGACAACTACTTGCATTCTTCTAGTCCTATGTATGTATTACAAATCAGTTTACAAACCATCTTGTGTTTTGTTACCTAGGTTCTAACTGTTCCTACTAAACAATAATGACCAATCCCTTCGGCCTTGGTATGGGACTGTACAGGGGATTTTAAAGCAGCAGTCAGTTGCTGGTGCAAAATGCAATAAATGTGAACAAATTATTTTACTACACTATTTCTTATGCTTTTATATTTCTATTAAATGACGCACAATTATTTCTACTTATTGGTAAATCAGTAAAACTAGTGCTTTTGAGATGGAGGGGAGAGAGGCCAAGCAACTGGGATCTTTGGCCAAGGAGGCTGGCATTGATAGGGAAATAGGGAAACAGACTCAAACCCTCAGCCTTTGGAGGCGACTCCTGCTCAGTGTAAGGGAGAGGCACCCCTACAAGGGTGATATCCTATGTCAGCTAAGCAAATGGACCAGCATTGAGAAAGGCATCCAGAATCTCAGGGAACTGGCTGCGTTTGATATGATCTGTGGTGATCTGAATGATGAGCAGTCACTCATGCACCCAGATCAGGCCCCTTGCACACACCTGATGTGGCGAAAGTTCCTGAAAAGTGCACCAGAAGCACACTCGAAAGCATTGGCAATAGTGTCCTTGTGGACAGACACACACACTCTAACAGTGGATGGAGTGGTTGGCAAGCTCCGGCAATATGAGGGAAATCTCCCCTCATCTCAACATTCTCTGGTTTCAGCTGTGAAGGAACTGACTCAGAGGGTCCAGAAAATGGAAGAGGACATGTCCTACATTCCACCTGCACGGGCTGATGTCTCAGCCATTAGAAGTAAATGTTTCCCCACCCAAGAGAAAGGCAGCAGAAGGCACACACCACGAGGCACCCTGTGGTTTTTCCTCCGCGAGCACGGAGAAAACATGAGGAGGTGGGATGGACAGCCCACTGCCGCCCTAGCTGCACGAGTAGAGCAGCTGAAAGGGAAGACCATCACAAAAGGGGAGTCTTCCTAGAAAAGCGCAGCTCCAGTGTCCAGTCAGAAATCCCCCAGGCAGAATAGAATGGCCAACGTTATGTCTGACCCTCTTGAGGGGACCAGTAATTCATTCTTACAAGAAGTGAGTGATGATGAGCAGGATTAGAGGGGCCCTGCCTCCAGCCAGGTGGAGGAAAGGGATAATCGGATTTACTGGACAGTGTGGTTCCGATGGCCTGGCACGTCAGACCCACAAGAATATAAGGCTTTGGTGGGCACTGGCGCACAGTGCACCCTGGTGTCATCTCAGGAGAGGGTACTTCAAAGACCCAAAAGGGTACCGGTGGGCTTTTGGTGTAGCTGCCCTGGAGGAGGTTGAACAGTTGTCCACCTCACCCGGCCTCTCAGAGGATCCCTCAGTGGTGGGGCAGCTTAAGGTTGAGGAGCAGCGAGTGCCGATTGCTACCGGGACGGTGCACCGGCAGCAGTACCGCACCAACCGAGGTTCCCTGGTCCCCATCCGTCAGCTGATCCGTCAACTAGAAAGCCAGAAGGTGATCAGCAAAACTCACTCACCCTTCAACAGTCCTCTATGGCCAGTGAGAAAGCCTAATGGTGAATGGAGGCTAACTGTGGACTGCCGTGGCCTGAATGAAGTTACGCCAGCAATGAGTGCTGCAGTGCCGGACATGCTCGAGCTCCAGTATGAACTGGAGTCGAAGGCAGCCGAGTGGTACACCATGACTGACATTGCTAACGCATTCTTCTCCATTCCGATAGCGCCAGAGTGCAGGCCACAGTTTGCGTTCACTTGGAGAGGCATCCAGTACACCTGGAATCGATTGCCCCAGGGGTGGAACCACAGCTCCACCACTTGCCATGGACTGGTCCCTACTGCACTGGAGAAAGGTGGGGCTCCAGAACACCTGCAGTACATTGATGACATCATTGTATGGGGGGACACAGCCAAGGAAGTCTTTGAGAAAGGGAAGAAGATAATTGAAATCCTCCTGAAGGCCGGCTTTGCCATTAAGCAAAAGAAAGTTAAGGGGCCTGCAAGGGAAATTCAATTCCTAGGAATAAAGTGGCAAGATGGGCGTCGCCACATCCCAGTGGAGGTGATAAACAAGATAACAGCCATGGCCCCATTAACCTCTAAAAAGGAGACTCAGTCTTTCCTGGGCGCTGTGGGGTTCTGGAGGATGCACATCCCGAACTACAGCCTGATTGTGAGCCCTCTCTACCACATAACCCGTAAGAAGAACGATTTTGAATGGGGCCCTGAGCAACAACAATCCTTTGAACAGATTAAGCATGAGATTGCCCAAGCAGTAGCCCTCAGGCCAGTCCGGGAAGGGCAGGAGGTTAAGAACATGCTCTACACCACCGAACTAACACAGGCAGTGCTTATAAACCGCAAAACAGCAACTAAGAAATGTGTCTTCTTTCTGTTTCCTGGGCAAATATTACAGCATTTTTCCTTTCAGGAAAAAGTTGGAAATTCCCCAAGCATTGCATCTTTCCCCATGGCTCACACCTTCAAATAGGCTCATAAGATCATAATTTCTGTATTTGGGCAAAAGGATTTCTCAACAGACATAAATACACTAGCTGGCATGGGTTTCATGCTCTCCAGGATCTATCTCTGGGCATCACTGAGTAGCATCATCATTCCACCCCCGTCACCGTTTGACAAGTTCTTGCAGCCACATGCTTTCAAGTTTATTATTTCATTTAGCTGTAGGCATCAAATATCTAGGAAAAAATCTGAGTGCTGCACAAGTCTTTAGATCTGACTGTTTGAGCTGACACAGGCAGGATGCAAGAACAACCACAAAACCACAGACAAAATGCAAAGAGTAGATTTATTTTCATTACCGTGCGAAGTGGAGGATCCCTGAAGCAGCACCCAGGCAGAGGCACACAAGCAGGAACACAGGCACATGGAGCTTGGTCCTGGCTAGAGGATCTCTGAAACTTCTGTTTTTGCCTGTATTTCAGGGATTTGCACAGGTGTAATTTACCACTACCTTTCCCAAAGCAGGGCAAGAATCTCAAGCATGTTCAATATAGTGTCTCTTAAGTCTATCACAGGCCTGTGTTACCTAAACACAGATGTTCTACTTGTCCAACACACAAGGCCAAACAACATTTAGTGTGATACATGTGATACATGTGTTTTTCAAAACCCCAGCTGCAAGTCACTTGAGCATTTACAATCCTCCTCACCAATCTTCCATTATTTCCCGACATTAACTGTCTATGAGTTTAAAAGTATATTATAATACGCAGTCACCACTGTGCATTTCTGTGGCCATTTTACAAGTTCGTGAGCGTAGCCTTTTCTGTTGTGCATTACAGACTTGTGCCTTGTGAGTGCTGGTCATTTAATAAGAATTCAGAGGAAAAGTTTGTGTGCTCCCCAGTTTGTAAGCACACAGCCAGTGCTGTGCACTCCAATTTATGCCAAGGAGCACAGACTAACTTAAATAGCTTTTACATACATATCAGAGTGACAGGAAATGTCAAGCAAACTTACCTCTATGTCTTGAGGAAGAATGACAAACTTAAGGCTTTTTGCCCAGCCCTCACTAGAAACATTGCCCCAAACCACCTGAGAAATCATCAGACAGAAAGCCAACCAAGCCTTGTCTTCACCAGGTGTTGGGGGAGGCAGCAGTCTGCCACCAGCCTGATTGAAGAAGAGTTTCGCCTTGGTAAGATTCCCTGTACCCTTGAAAAGGAGGAATGTCTGCTGAATAAACAACATAAGAGGTACAATGAAAAAGAAAGCAGAATGTAAGAGCTGCAGTCTCACACCTATTGAGGAGCAGATTAGAAGAGTACAGATTAACCAATAGCAATGCTATTGTTAAAAGACAACTATGTAACTAATCAAATGAGCACACGGTTTTGTAAAGCAGATATAAAAGAAGAGTTTGAAAAATAAAGATTATTAGATATTCTGACTGCAACATTCGTTTGTCGTGTCCGTCTCTACCGTGACAAATGGTGACCCCGATGTGATAATTTGAAGGCAACATAATTGCAACAAAGGGGCTGTAATAAGAATCCAATGTAATTTTGACACAGAATTCGAGAAATTCTTTGTGGGCTTCATGATGACTGCAGCAGAGATGGAGCCTGGTGAAGCTGAGAGCAGTGGGAATCTGCCTGGTCTGGACCTGAACTTCGACACCTAATAAGGTGAGCCACCGGGAGCAAAATTTTAGTTATGGGCCAACAAATAATGAAAGAGGAAGAAACAATATTGTCTACTTGGAAGGCCCTATTAAAAAGAAAAGGTTTAAAAAACACCAACTAAGGTTTAAAGAGAATGCTTATATGGAGTAAGATGCAAGGATATGAAGCTAGCACTGTTACTGCATTTAGTGTGAACAAATGGGAAGAATTAGGAAAGAAATTGCTTAAGTGTGCCTCTCAGGGTAATAAGAAGGCAACCGACCTCCTTACAACCTGGAGGTTGTTAAAAGAGACTTTAAAGGACTTTAAGGCAAAGAAAGAAAGCTCAGGGGAAACCCCTTGGGAGTCCACGGTCCGGGTCTCAGCAGCGACAAGTCAATGTATAGACCTAGCCGAGGGAGCCCATCCTAAACACAGACTGCGGTTGAGGGTGAGGGGATTGTATGAGGACTCTGATGAAGAAGCACAAGATGAGTTGTTTCCTCCACAAAGACCAAATGAGCAGAAACTCCCTCAGGCAGCCTCCCCTTCACCTCCCGTTGTGGAGCCCTCTGCTCCACCACCTCCCTCTGATGAGGAAAAAGCCCTGCGCACTTTGCTTATTTGGTGTAAAAGGAATGGGGTCCCTGCTGATGCACTGTCTGATTTTGATCTCGAAACATGGAAAGAAGCAGGGAGCGCCTTATCTGAGGCGGTCATAAGGAAGAATGCCATCGCTGCATCATCTTCAACTGCATGGCAACTGGTACATCAACCCATGAAAGAGTTAAAAAATGATGGGACTGCCACGGCAGCTGCAGCCAATGCCAAGTCACCTAGTGGATCTGATTCTCTGACGGATCCTACAGTTGTGGCTGAAACACCTCTAGAAAAGCCGCCAGCCCCTTCCACATGTCCACTACCTGCTGATAAGGACTGCATTTTTCTGTTATTAAAGAACTACAGAAAAGCATTAATGAGGATGGACTTAAAAACTGATTTAAAACAGGTATACTGGAGGTGATAGCTCACGGCTGTGCTTAGCGTTCGCGACCTCCCACCTGCAGGCACGGAGTTGGCAGCAGCAGCCCAGGGCCTCCCCAGCCCCCTCCACCGCAGGGCGGCCGTCTGCGGCCTCTGGCACCACGCTCTCGGCCCATGCCTGCCCCCCTGAACACGTAAAGTGGCAGTTTGTACAGCAGGTGCTGACACTGTGATGCACTGTCCCTTGTCTGTCAGCACCACATCGTCAACTGGCAATGGCTTTATATATTCTGAATGGGGTTTTGCTGTTTGTAGTAGTCATTTTATGTTGTGTGAGTAACAAGTGTAAGAGGCCTCTTCGTGTGGGTGTGTGATTGTTTTGTGTGTGTGAGACGCAGACCAGCTGCGGAGTTCGAGTGAACATTCCTTAGTGCAGAGCCCTAGTGTCTGCCTGCTGGGTCACTGGTGCTGCCTGTTTGTTCAGGCTCAGTGTTTTAAGTGTCACAAGTGAAGTATCTCCTCTAAGCAGGAGGCAGTAATTCTGTGTTAATTGTTGTCTTGAATTTCGGTGCATACTCTGTGGGGAGAGTGCACCTTTGTACTATCTGAATATTGTCAACTTACTTAAGTAGTGTTTTAAGGTAAAGTAGATGAAATAGGAAGCAGCCAGAGTGGGAGAATAGTCAAAAAGAGTCCCCTAGGCTGTATTTTAGCACACTGGAAGAAGATAAGGGGACCTCCAAGCACAAGTATAAATAAAAAGACATTGTTAAGGTCCCACTTGATGCAAAAGGACCTACAGGATGAGGATTGAGCACGCTACTAATCAGAAGATCTAGCAGCACTTTGAATGGATTAATTGTGCATGTGAGAATTATTGATGCTGATTTTACTGGACAAATTTGTGCTATGATTTTTACTCCTTACCCACCAGTAACCATTCCAAAAGGCACTTGCATTGCTCAGCTTGTACCTTTTTTGAGTTGTGTTTCTAAGACAGAATAAAGGTTGTGGCATAATGGAGAATTCAGCTCTACAGGACCTCCACAAGTGTTCTGGTCACAGACTGTTTCATCATCACGACCGCAGATGACCTGTACACTATCCAACAGAGGACAATCGCCAGCAACAGTAACACTTACCGGACTTCTGGACACAGGAGCTGATGTAACTGTTATAGCTCATTATTCCTGGCCATCCACCTGGCCAAGAGAAAATATGGAAATGGGAGTGATAGGACTGGGAGGGTCAGCGCAAGCAGGAGTAGCAGCTGTGCCAATTCTGATCACCAACCCTGAGGGTCAACAGGCGACCGTCAAACCCTATGTGATGACGGCCCCCCTGAATCTGTGGGGGAGGGACTGTTTACCACAGTGGGGAATGAAAATCACTACTGATTTTTGATGAGGGCCACTGTGCTGCAGGGTGTTAAACAACCACACTTGCATTGGCCTGGTTAACAAATGACCCTGTGTGGATGGATCAGTGGCCCCTGCCAATTGAAAAATTAAAGGCCCTACAGGAATTGGTGGCAGAACAGCTGGCTGCTGGACATATTGAACCTTCTCATAGCCCATGGAATACCCCCGTGTTTGTAATCAAAAAGAAATCAGGAAAATGGCGATTTTTACATGACCCATGGCAAATTAATGCTGTCATGGCTACGATGGGAGCCCTACAACCGGGCCTACCCTCACCTGCCATGAGCCCTGTAGATTGGGAAATCATTGTGATGGATTTAAAAGACTGGTTTTTTACTATCCCACTGGCCTCTCAAGATAAAGAAAAATTTGCGTTTTCTGTGCCTTCTTTAAATCATGCAGAACCTTCAAACAGGTATCAATGGAAGATTTTACCACAAGGCATGAAAAATTTGCCAGCAATTTGTCAGTGGTTTGTAGTACAACCTTTGTCACCTGTAAGGGAAAAAATTCCTACTAGTTATTGTTACCATTACATGGATAATAACCTGTTAGCATCAAACTGCAAGGAGCAATTGAATGACATGGAGAATTTGGCCAGAGACTCATTACAACAATATGGATTAATTATTGCCCCTGAAAAGGTACAAAAGACAGAACCCTGGAAATACTTGGGAATGACAGTCACAAGCAAGCAGGTTGTGCCCCAACCTGTGAAACTCAACCCTGAGGTTAAAACACTCAACAATGTACAGAAACTGATGGGATCCTGTGTTGGTTTAAGCCCTGCCAGGACTGGAGACCATGTTGCCGTTGTCCCTCCCCCACCCTCGGACACATGTAGGGCACAAACCTCGGGTTGAAATAAGAAGAAATTTAATACAACAGTGTAATAAACAATCTGAACAGCAACAGTAGCAATGATAACAACAGTAAACAGTAATAACAGTGAACAAGACAAAAGATATACAGAAAAATACCACAATGGTTACAGCCAGCCCTGTGCTCCCCATGACCAAAGCCACAAAGGAAAGTTCCCGAGCTGCCGCGCCGGACCTGACATCAGCATGGTATGAATAACCCGGCTGGAGATCCCTTCCCCCTCTCTGCTGGGGAAACTTAACCCTATCCTAGCTGAACCAGGACATAACCCACCCCTTTATTCTATACCATCTGTGTCATGTCCAGCTGCCATTTAGCAGTTAACAATAACAAAATAACAATTTACAAAGGCACAGCATAATTCACGGCATGTTCTCACCCAGAATCAAGTCCCCCTGTGGTACACATCGGACCTCTCCATTGTCCTGCATCACCCACCAGGTACACCCAGGTCCTTGGGCAAAAGCAATCCCGTGGATGGGCTTGCCTTTACCTTTGCCTGGCGCAGGACTAAACCAGACCATTTTTCCCAATATATTCCTCATGCACACCACAGGGACTTTATCCCCATCTACAGCACGTGGAGGTTTTGACTGAGCCGTGCCAGCTCGACAGGCAGATCCTCTTGTGTTGACTAGCCAGGTGACCTTTGCTAGATGCATGTCCCAGTCTTTGAAGGTCCCACCTCCCAGTGCTTTCAATGTGGTTTTTAACAGTCCATTGCAGCGCTCGATCTTCCCAGAGGCTGGTGCGTGGTAGGGGATATGGTAGACCCACTCGATGCCGTGTTCTTCTGCCCAGGCATTTATGAGGTTGTTACGGAAGTGGGTCCCGTTGTCTGACTCAATTCTCTCTGGGGTGCCATGTTGGCACAGGACTTGGGTTTCAAGGCCCAGGATGTAGTTCCGGGTGGTGGCGTGGGGTGCTGGGTAAGCTTCCAGCCATCCAGTGGTTACTTCCACCATTGTGAGCATGTGGCGCTTCCTGTGGCGGGTCTGTGGCAGTGTGATGTAGTCGATCTGCCAGGCCTCTCCATATCTGTATTTCAGCCATCGCTCTCCATTTCGCTGGGGCTTCACCTGCTTGGCATGTTTGATTGCAGAACATGTCTCACATCTGTGGATGATCTCTGCAATGGTGTCAATATGAGGTCCACCCCTCGATCTCGAGCCCACCTGTATGTTGCATCTCTACCTTGGTGGCCCGAGGTCTCATGGGCCCACCGGGCTATGAACAGTTCACCTTTGCGCTGCCAGTCCAAGTCCACCTGAGCCACTCTAATCTTAGCAGCTTGGTCTGCCTGCTGGTTGTGTCGATGTTCATCAGTGGCCCGACTCTTGGGTACATGGGCATCCACATGGCGCACCTTCACAATGAGGTTTTCCACATGGGCTCCAATGTCCTGCCATACTTCAGTAGCCCAGATGGTTTTACCCTTACGTTGCCAGTTGTTCTGCTTCCATTGCTGCAACCATTTCCACAGGGTATTCGCCACTGCCCATGAGTCGGTGTAGAGGTAGAGCCTCGACCACTTTTCCCGCTCAGCGATATCCAAAACAAGCTGGATGGCTTTCACATCTGCGAACTGGCTTGACTCACCCTGTCCCTCAGCATCTTCAGTGTCATGTGGGACTCCACACAGCAGCCTTCCATCGTCGATGTTTTCCCACAATGCGACAAGACCCATCAGTGAACAGGGCATATCGCTTCTCCTCATCCGGCAGCTCGTTATATGGTGGGGCCTCCTTAGCACGTGTCACCTCCTGTTCTGGTGACATCCCGGAATCTTTGCTCTCTGGCCAGTTCATAATCACCTCTAGTATCCCTGGGCGGCTGGGGTTCCCTATTCAAGCCCATTGTGTTATCAGCACAACCCATTTACTCCACGTGGCATCTGTTGCATGATGTGTGGAGGAGGCCTTTCCTTTGAACATCCACCCCAGCACCAGCAGTTGGGGTGCCAGGAGGAGCTGCGTTTCAGTGCCGACCACTTCTGAGGCAGCCCAAACTCCTTCATACACTGCCAGTATCTCCTTCTCAGTCGGTGTATAATTAGCTTCAAAGCCTTTGTATCCCCGACTCCAAAGGCCTAGAGGTCGGCCTCGGTTTCCACAGGTGCTCTCTGCCAGAGGCTCCAGGTAGGGCCATTCTCCCCGGCTGCGGTGTAGAGCATGTTCTTAACCTCCTGCCCTTCCCGGACTGGCCCGAGAGCTACTGCTTGGGCAATCTCTGATTAATTTGTCCAAAGGATTGTTGTTGCTCAGGGCACCATTCAAGATCGTTCTTCTTACGGGTTACGTGGTAGAGAGGGCTCACAATCAGGCTGTAGTTCGGGATGTGCATCCTCCAGAACCCCACAGCGCCCAGGAAAGACTGAGTCTCTTTTTAGAGGTTGGTGGGGCCATGGCTGTGATCTTGTTTATCACCTCCTTTGGGACGTGGCGAAGCCCATCTTGCCATTTTATTCCTAGGAATTGAATTTCCCTTGCAGGCCCCTTAACTTTCTTTTGCTTAATGGCAAAGCCGGCCTTCAGGAGGATTTCAATTATCTTCTTCCCTTTCTCAAAGACTTCCTCGGCTGTGTTCCCCCATACAATGATGTCACCAATGTACTGCAGGTGTTCTGGAGCCCCACCTTTCTCCAGTGCAGTAGGGACCAGTCCATGGCAAGTGGTGGAGCTGTGGTTCCACCCCTGGGGCAATCGATTCCAGGTGTACTGGATGCCTCTCCAAGTGAACGCAAACTGTGGCCTGCACTCCGGCGCTATCGGAATGGAGAAGAACACGTTAGCAATGTCAATCGTGGCGTACCACTTGGCTGCCTTCGACTCCAGTACATACTGAAGCTCCAGCATGTCCGGCACTGCAGCACTCATTGCTGGCGTAACTTCATTCAGGCCACGGTAGTCCACAGTTAGCCTCCATTCTCCATTAGGCTTTCTCACTGGCCATAGAGGACTGTTGAAGGGTGAGTGAGTTTTGCTGATCACCTTCTGGCTTTCTAGTTGATGGATCAGCTGACGGATGGGGACCAGGGAATCTCGGTTGGTGCGGTACTGCCGCAGGTGCACCGTCCTGGTAGCAATCGGCACTCGCTGCTCCTCAACCTTAAGCCGCCCCACCACTGAGGGATCCTCTGAGAGGCCGGGTAAGGTGGACAACTGTTCAACCTCCTCCAGGGCAGCTACACCAAAAGCCCACCGGTACCCTTTTGGGTCTTTGAAGTACCCTCTCCTGAGATGACACCAGGGTGCACTGTGCGCCAGTGCCCACCAAAGCCTTATATTCTTGTGGGTCTGATGTGCCAGGCCATCGGATCCACACTGTCCAGTAAATCCGATTATCCCTTTCCTCCACCTGGCTGGAGGCAGGGCCCCTCTAATCCTGCTCATCATCACTCACTTCTTGTAAGAATGAATTACTGGTCCCCTCAAGAGGGTCAGACATAACGTTGGCCATTCTATTCTGCCTGGGGGATTTCTGACTGGACACTGGAGCTGCGCTTTTCTAGGAAGACTCCCCTTTTGTGATGGTCTTCCCTTTCAGCTGCTCTACTCGTGCAGCTAGGGCGGCAGTGGGCTGTCCATCCCACCTCCTCATGTTTTCTCCGTGCTCGCGGAGGAAAAACCACAGGGTGCCTCGTGGTGTGTGCCTTCTGCTGCCTTTCTCTTGGGTGGGGAAACATTTACTTCTAATGGCTGAGACATCAGCCCGTGCAGGTGGAATGTAGGACATGTCCTCTTCCATTTTCTGGACCCTCTGAGTCAGTTCCTCCACAGCTGAAACCAGAGAATGTTGAGATGAAGGGAGATTTCCCTCATATTGCCGGAGCTTGCCAACCACTCCATCCACTGTTAGGGTCTGTGTGTCTGTCCACCAGGACACTATTGCCAATGCTTTCGAGTGTGCTTCTGGTGCACTCTTCGGGATTTTCGCCACATCAGGTGTGTGCAAGGGGCCTGATCTGGGTCCACGGGTGACTGCTCATCATTCAGATCACCACAGATCATATCAAACGCAGCCAGTTCCCTGAGGTTCTGGATGCCTTTCTCAATGCTGGTCCATTTGCCTAGCTGACATAGGATATCATCCTTGTAGGGGTGCCTCTCCCTTACACTGATCAGGAGTCGCTTCCAAAGGCTGAGGGTTTGAGTCTGTTTCCCTATTTCCCTATCAATGCCAGCATCCTTGGCCAAAGATCCCAGTTGCTTGGCCTCTCTCCCCTCCATCTCAAAAGCACTAGTTTTACTGATTTACCAATAAGTAGAAATAATTGTGCGTCATTTAATAGAAATATAAAAGCATAAGAAATAGTGTAGTAAAATAATTTGTTCACATTTATTGCATTTTGCACCAGCAACTGACTGCTGCTTTAAAATCCCCTGTACAGTCCCATACCAAGGCCGAAGGGATTGGTCATTATTGTTTAGTAGGAACAGTTAGAACCTAGGTAACAAAACACAAGATGGTTTGTAAACTGATTTGTAATACATACATAGGACTAGAAGAATGCAAGTAGTTGTCAAGGTCCAGGATTAATGGGAACTGAGGGAAGTGAGCGTAACAGCTTGCAAGTACCTGCCAAGAAAACTGTGTCCTTAAGCAAAAGGTAATTCTGGCAGGGGCAGATCGCGACCACCGGCTCATGGACCACCTACTCACATTACACCCCAGACCCATTTCTAGACATTTCTAACCTCTACTGCTCAGAATTGGAACTAGGAGGAGAATATGTTAATGATTTCTTGGAGATGGTATGTTTATGTATGAATACTTAATGAATATGTATGAGTAAAGTTCTATATGAGGTGTATGATTCTGGTGCCTGGTGTGTGTTGTTGGTGAGAGCACTCCCGTGTGCACCCGGCCGTTCATAAAGAAGTGTCTGCTTATCTACATCACACTGGTGTCAATAAGTTTTTATCCCGGTTTTCAGTAACACTGGCTCCATTGTCCCAGCATCGGAGCAGCCACGTGCAAATCTGCTCGCCTCCCAGGCGGCCAAAATCTCTCCGCATATCTCGCAACTCAGTCGGGGATAGAGATCGGACGATCACCTCTGGCCCTTCCTCCTGTTCCCGTGCTGGGCCTGGCTCATCCCCATCCCCCACTTTGCAAACTGACTTTCTGGTATATTTTGTTTTCTGTATCGGGGCGACTGACACTGGCACTGGCTGGCTCTGGCTCAGCTGCTGTGCTGGTGGAGGTGACTGAAACTGGCTCTGCCTGTCCCCCCGGCCAAGCTGCTGCACCAGTAAGTTCAAGTAAATTCATTCTCAGATCCTCAGCTCCTTTCTCCCCCTTGAGGGCAGTGAATGGTATTAAAGAGGACACGGTAGGCATGGGCAAGTCCCCAACACATTGCAGCAAGTTGTGTCTCCTGGGTTTTGCCAGCTTGGTAACACACCCTTTCTAAGCACTCAGGGCTCTGCATTTGTTCTGGAGTGAAATTCCAAAGCATTGGGGGTGCCCACCGACTCAGGCCTTTGCCCATCTTTTCCCACACCCCTTGCCACTCACTATTATCTGACCTCAGGGCAGGTTTCCGGGCACTGCTATTGTTAGAGAAATGCCGCATGGCCCAAAACCGAAATCAGGCAGACATTCAGAAAGCATTGTGCCGCAATCACACCGGCCTGCAGGCTCCAAGGATAATTGAAACTCCCAAAAACTGTGAGGATCTCTTCCCCTGGCTCATCCATAGAGGGGGTGAGACCCCTAACAAAAGCCCAGTATAGGCCCGCCTATAGTAACAGGTACCGGCCCGCCCCCCCCCCCCCAGCGATGCAAACACATTATGAGCAGTCAATAGCCAGTAGAGCACAATAAGACCCTTTACACATTTCCCACCAATAACAAACACCAGCACTGGGATCATACACTGGATATAAGGAATAATCCAGCCCCATCACACGCCAGCATTGCAAACATTTCTTATCAAACAGTACAAATACAAACAGAAAAATTACACCTAACAGATGGCTGTAACACACTCTGGTCAGGGTCTGTCCCTTTCTGATTCTTATTTCAGCCCTCTCATGGCCCCACGTTGGGCACCAAAAAGGCTGTGTTGGTTTAAGCCCTGCTGGGACCGGAGACCACGTTGACGTTGTCCCTCCCCCACCCTCAGCCGGTCAGGCTGGAAGTGACCCACAAACCCCAGGTTGAAATAAGAAGAAATTTAATACAACGGTGTAATAAGCAATCTGAACAACAACAGTAGCAATGATAAAAACATTAAACAGTAATAAGAGTGAAAAAGACAAAATATATACAGAGAAATACCGCAATGATTACAGACAGCCCCATGCTCCCTGCAACCAAAGCCACAAAGGAAAGTTCCTGTGCTCCTGCCCCGGAACCTGTTGTCAGCATGGTATGAATAACCTGGCTGGAGATCCCTCCCCCTCTCTGCTGGGGAAACTTAACCCTATCCTAGCTGAACCAGGGCATATCCTTGAATTGGATCAGGACCTATCTTGGACAGACCAATTCGCAGTTGCAACCATTATTGGAATTATTAAAAAATTCCAATGATCCAACAGAACCCAGAATATTAAATAAGGAAGCATTAAATGTAATTCACATGATGGAACAATCTATACACAATAAATTTGTTTCTCAAATAGATCTGTCTCTATTGATACAATTCTTTGTACTAGTTGACAAAACTGTGCCATTTGGTGCTTTGGTGCAGTGGAATCCTGAGTGGGATGACCCATTGCATATTCTAGAATGGATGTTTTTATCTTTTCAGCCATGAAAAACTGCTCCTGGATTGTTTGAACTTATTGCTGATGTAATCATAAAAGACAGAAAACTATGTTTAGAACTAACAGGGTGTGATCCAGCTACAACTGTTTTACCTGTTCAAAACCGGTACTTTGAATTGTGTCTGGCAAATAATTATGAGCTGCAAGTGGCCATGGCGGGTTTTCAAGGGCAGGTATTGTACCATCTACCATTGCACTCGCTACTGAAATTCACTCGAGAAATACCATTTGGTCAGAAAAATTTAAGCCAGCCAGAACCTGTGAAAGGCCCCACTGTCTTTACAGATGGTTCAGGGAAAACAGGTAAAGCAGCAGTAGTATGGTATGAAAACAACAACTGGAACAACAAAGTAGTATATTAAAATGGTTCTCCACAAGTAGTAGAGTTATGTGCAATAGTTATTGGTTTTCTATTTTTTCTACTCCTGTAAATATTGTAACTGATTCAGCATATGTAGCTAACTTAGTTTCTCGACTAGACAAAGTGGTTTTGACCATGTCAGACAATCACTGTGCTCTTGGAACTCTGGAAAAGTATTCAACTATGAACAGAACCTTATTTTATCATGCACATATGTAGTCATACTACTTTACCAGGGTTTTATATGGAAGGTAATGCCAGAGCGGATGCTCTTGTTTCTGCTATGGCTCTGAGTACTGTTCCTAACATGAAGCAACAAGCTGTATTATCACATCAGTTTTTTCATCAAGGTTTTTGAGCTTTACAACAGCAGTTTGGTCTGTCCCATAGCTCGCTCTATTGTAGCTGCCTGCCCTGATTGCCAAGGAACTCACACTCCAATGTAGTTTGGTACTAATCCCAGAGGTATTAAGGCCTTACAGATTTGGCAAACTGATGCTACTCACATAAATGAGTTTGGCCAACAGAAATATGTTCATTTTTCTATTGATACTTATTCTTATGCCTTAGTAGCAACAGCACATAATGGAGAAACAGGAAAAGATGTGATTCGAAATTTGCAGAAGGCTTTTTCTATGCTTGGGGTGCCATGCCAAATTAAAATGGACAACGGCCCAACATATGTTTCACAGAAAGCTCAAACATTTTTTAAGTTGTGGGGTGTTACTCATGTTACAGGAATTCCCCATTCCCCAACAGGACAAGCGATTGTTGAGCGTGCACATGGTACGCTGAAGCAGCAGTTTCAAATACAAAAAGGGGGAATGATTGGGGAACCATCACAGTCATGTTTAGATAAGGCAGTTTTATGTTCTTAAATTTTTCCATTATGGGGATAATTCTTCTTTACCTCCTCTTTTTCAACATTTTTCTTCTCTTTTTTCAAAACAGAATTTGCAAAAGGGCATCAAAGTACAAGTTTGATTTAGTCACTGGCCAGTGGAATGGACCATGTGAGTTATTAACCTGGGGAAGAGGTTATGCTTGTGTCTCCACAGGTCACGGCCCCCAATGGCTACTGGCAAGGTGTGTGCGACCATACCTGAGGCATAAAAGGCAGCTTTTTTAGACACTCAGGAGCAGGCTGCGGGTGCTGTGGATGCCCCTGTGCCAACAGTTTGCAGTCTTTTTAACTGATTATTTAAACAGAATGTATGGGTAATGCTTGCTACTGCAATAGGACAAAATACACTATCTCTGTTCTTAATCACGCTATGGTTGCCAACTCTTTTTAAGAGAAAATGCTAACAGTAATTGCAACTCCAGAATGAAATATCTAGGCTTGCTAGTCACTGGTGAAAGATGTAGCTTAGACAGAATGTAGTTATTAATAAGGATGAAATGCTGTAAGAGTGTGTGTATTCAACTTCCTTTGTTTAGCAATTTAAGAATTAAGAACTCAAGTGTTTAACCTTATTAGAAACTCCCTTGGTTTTCCCCCTGGAGTGGTGGCCAGGCTCTGGGTGGAACCCAAGAGGAGGATGAAATCAGATGTTCCCGCTCAAAGAAAAGTGCCAGTTATTTTGGCCTGCTGATTTGGAGGCTGGACCTGCTCGCAGCGACTTTGGATGCCTCACCTATGGATGGAAGCATTGCGTAGGATTTCCAGCTTGCAAGGAAAGGTACTCCAAATCATCGCTGCAACCAGGGTTCCCCAGCAACTGCAGATCATTCTGAATCGATCCATAAGAGCCTACAACAGTTAAAAGATAGTGTTAAGCGTTTGAAAGAGGACGAGATCTTAGATTGGCTAACAAGGATGTTTAAAACTCTCTGAATGGTTAATATCTTTGGTCAAAACTGTGGGGGTTGTGATCTTGCTAATTGTGACGGTGCTTTTAATGTTGTCTTGTCTTGTGAGTCTTCTGCAAAGGGCCCTGCAGAGAACTGCTCACGCAATATTTTTAGCACAAATACAAAAAGGGGGAATTGTTGGGGGAGGCAGCGGATCTGCCACCAGCCTGATTGAAGAAGAGTTTCGCCTTGATAAGATTCACGCGTACTCTTGAAAAGGAGGAATGTCAGCTGAATAAACAACATAAGAGGAACAATGAACAAAGAAGCAGGATAGAAGAGCTGCAGTCTCACACCTATGGAGGGTCAGATTAGAAGAGTACAGATTAACCAATAGCAATGCTATTGTTAAAAGTCAACCATGTGACTAATCAAATGAGCACACGGTTTTGTAAAGCAGATATAAAAGAAGGGTTTGAAAAATAATGATTATTAGACATTTTGACTGCAACATTCGTTTGTCGTGTCCATCTCTACCGCGACAACCGGGCTTACCACTGGTTCCGCTTAACCAGTAGGAACACGTTTTGATGAAGCTCTTTGCAGCCGACATTTAAAGAAGCCAGGTGATGCTGTTAGTCTCTCTGGCATCCCTCAAGGCTTTTCTTTACCAGGGCAACAATTAAAAGGCAGATAAGACAAAAAGTTGGTGCGTCCCATGAGGGAGGATCAACATTCTGACAGCCTCTGTGTCCTCTGCCAGCACTTAATGAAAGCTGCACAAGTTGTTCTGTACCCAGCATGTCTGCTTCCCCAGCTCCTTTTCTCCTGATTCTTTCACTTCTTATGTTTCACATTTTGACAGGGAAAAAAAGGCTCAATCTTCTTCTCTCCTCTAGTTTCAAACACAGCCAATATGCAGCCAATTTCCTCTTTTTTTTTTTTTTTTTTTTTCCCCTTCTTTCCCCTTCTCAACTTAACCTTACTTAACCTTAATTTGACTGATTCACTTGTAGTCTTACTCTCAGGTCTCTTCATCTGCTGTTAATAACTTCTGGGGACCTGCATCTTACCACCTTGTTCTTTGAACTGCATCAGGTATTCTCCCTCTCTGATCCTAATTTAACAGGATTTCACATGGGTGCATGTGCATGTGAAACCCCCGCATTTCTTTTGAACTTGACAAGGTCAGGTATGTGAAGATCTCATGGTGGTTTAAACAAGCATCCCTCTTCTGTAATCAGAGTGATACTTCTTAAACTTGTCCCTAACATATTCGGTACTGTACTGGGGAACGCACAAGAGAAGCAGGAATGGGGACAGTGGCAAAATTGACCAGTGTAAGTAAAAGCAACTGTTTTTACATACAAGGGGTGTGTAGCATATCAGTTAAGTGAAGCTGTAATTTAAAAAAAAAAATGCAAACAAAAATCCGTCAAAGGTCATCTGACACTCTGAAAGAACTACTAGGTAGTTAGAAATCCAGAAGGACACACCTTTTTCTCCTATTATTTCTCTATCCTTCAGTACCTCGCAATTTGAATGTGTGACAGGTCTGTGCTGTATTTAAGACATGGTAAAACATGAGAAAAAGTTATCAAAGACTTTACTGAATCTCCCTCCATTCTGGTGCACTGCAGTCTCTGGAGGTTTGTAGTTGCTGAGGCAAAAGACAATGCAGAAACACTATCAGTGTAAACCCTGCTTCCCAAATCTGAGACCAAATGGCAATTTCTGCACATACAGGAGAATTAAGCAGTAAAAATGCATTAAAAAATAATTCAATAGCTTTATCCACATCAAATAATTGATTGTCTATCTTTACACACATGCACATGTGCTTACACACATAGAGTCTACCTTCAGATTCAGATACTTTGGAGACTATGCTTGCAGAGCTTATGGGATTTGAGACTGAAATACCAGGGATCACTGAAGATAACCCCTGATAACACCTGAGGTGGTGATCTGTAGGAAGCCAAAGTCTGTTTTGTTTCTGTAGACTGCAGACTTGCTCCTTGCTGCAGTATGAAATTACTTGCTTTCAAGGAGGAAGCAGAGCTGCAGAGCAAGAATTAATTGAAGGAAGAGACTGCTCATTAGTTTCCCCAAAAGCCCTGCACCCAAAGCTTATACTGCTTAGTAATATCTCTAACCCCCTTTCTCTGCATAGGATTGTACAGAGATGTCAACAGTCATTCCTGCTTAAGAAGGTCCTGTCTTTAGAACTGCATTTGTGCTCCCATCCAGACAAGTTCTCCAAGAACTTCAAGCATACACTGGAATTGCTGAGCCAAATCACCACATGTGCTGCTGGTTGGAACAGATCTCAGGATGCTCTGACCCAATGTTAGTTCTTTATTCAGTCTAAATGGGCTGGATAAAATACGAATGAAAGAGAATATGTCCTCAAGGAAAACTTACAAATCCACTTAAGTAGATAGACTGATTCTGGTGGTATAAATGTCTGAAATCCCCAAATATCAGCAGACTCCACCACCTAGAGTAATGCCAGCCATCTAGCCTTCATGGCAGACACTGAGAGTAGTCAAATCAGGGCACAGCTTTGCTGTACAGATGAATGCTGACCAAAATCTCTCCTCCCTCTAATTTTGCCCCTTATCTTACTGTCTCCTTCTTTAATCCCATTTCCTTTCCTGCTCTGCTTCCTATTAATACTTGTTGAAAAAACTTGTGCAGCCATGATCTATGTTTGACAGTCTCTCTCCTGCTCTTCCTGACAGTATTAGCTTGTTTCTAGAGAGGCAGTGAATTCTTCTGGGTTTAGTGAGAACCTGGAAACAACAAACTGATTCTATTAGGGCTCCCACCAAGAAAATCCTCTGTGGTGTAAACTGACCCCTTAGCAGGTGCCAAAGAATCCATAGGGCAGTGGTAGAAAAGGAGCATGATATGAACGTCCCAACCAGAACACATGCAACAACCACATTTGCATCTTGGTCACCCAGGAATCCGGCAACTGCACCTAACAACTGCAAGAAACAGGACTGCCCCTTTTCCTTCTTAGCTACTCTCACTCCATGACATTAGTATGTTTGTCTCCAGCATGCAAATGATGACTTCAGCCTGCTCCAGCCCTTCTTGTTTGCCTGATCTGCCCAGTACTATAGGTCTTTATTTAGTCACATGATCTTTATCCTACTGAGAATTTCTCATGGTGCAAAAATCCTCTTTCCCTATGAACAATGGTGATAAACAATTACAGTGCTGAAGTACAAAATGTAGTTACATTCTTCCATGATATATGAATTCACTGAAATAAGCCTCCTAACTAAGAAATCCTAGCCAAATTTGGTTTTCTTTTTTTATCTATATAGCCTTCTTGCTGCACATCTCTCCCTTCTCTGGGCCAAAACTTTCATTTTTAAAAGGAACTAACTTAAAAATTGACCTGCAGGTGCCAGATGTTCAGTAATACTGTCTCTGATTTACTTTAAGCGTAACTATTTATTGATAGCTAAACACCACATTCTTTATGTTAAAATATACCTACATGTAAGGTATGCACTCCTTGTTTTAGAAACCACCTTTTTCTCTGAAATTTCTTGCCATGAATATTTGTTTCCAGGAGAGAGGTCTTTATGTGTGGCTTTTCACTGCTAAGAAATGCGATGCTGTACCAAGCTAGCATCATAAACCGCTCATCTTAATACTAGGTGCTATTTAACTGTTTAAGAAATACGAAAATGAGAAATGCTAGCAGCCATTATGAATGCAGGCTGTTTGTCCATTTGCTAACTGAAGTCTGCACTTTGTCAAATTTGATGCTGAAGAGCCAAACCATCACCAAGGGAGAAGCTGAACCTATACAAAGGTCCTTAATAAAATACGTCAGTGGCTGCAGAGAGGTCAGGAAATGCTGCTTGTTACTGTGCAGGGACAGGAAGAAAGAACGTGTTGGCAGACAAATTATTAAAAGCAAAGTGTTTGTGAGGGGGCAAGAAACAGTAACTTAGCTGTCTTTAGTCACCTGAGGTAATGAATCAGCATTGTCAAACTGTGACACTAGTAAATTCTCAGAGAGGTTTTCAAGTGCTTATATTTTCAGGATTAATCTCTTCCGATACCCTGTAGGTAGAACTTCTTGCTTTGATAGCCTTGTCACCAATTAAGTGCCTGCCAGGCAGATGTACCCACTTCCCACCCTGTGGGGAAGAGCTAGCTGCTCCTCGGTGGGCCAGAAACATTCTGCATTGTATCTGGACACACTCTCCTCCACGCCCAAAATCAATGAGGGCTACAAGACCATTGCTTTGGGGGGTTTCCCAGCTTGCTTCTGCAATGGCTGTGTTCCTTGTTTTCTGTGGGGTGAAGCTGAGATTCAGCTGTTGTATGCCCTGGAAAGGAGCACAGAGTAGCAAAGGGAACTCAGCCTGCCTGGATGGTCACAGGGGGCCAAGCCTGGCACAGTGTCACCCAGTGGAAGCTGGTCCCTGAAACAATCTGCATCACGGCATTTGAGTTACCTGGCCTTGTGTTCGCACCTGCCCACTGCAGCTGAGCCAAGAAAACAGTGATAAGCCAAGCAGAAAAACAAAATCATCTAGGTTTTCTACAGTTTCATTTCTTAAGATGGCTGGACCTCTTGTTTCCCCTGCCATTGAGGCGTTTATGAAGTTTCATGGATTCCTAAGGTCTAACAAGACAGGTTTGTTTTACTGCTTCCAGCGTTTCATAAGTCCTCCCAACTTTACTCAGCCACCTGTTTCCTCAAGTCATGCAGCACTGCTGCTTCTCCACCATGTTTCTTTGTACTTGACAAGGAGATTAAAATGTTAAAACGGACTGACACTGACATGTAGAGAAAATCAGGCAAAGAGTTCTTATATCCAGTTGCAGGCTGTTAAGTTTATCTGCACTAATAAACTGACAAAGTTCCCTTGTCTGAGGTTGGGGTTTTTTTTATTTGTAGAACAGATCCCAGGACATCCATCAAATGAAACGAGATTAAGCAAGATCTCCCTTACTTTAGCTATTCTCAGTGACTATTTGCTCGAAGTGTAGATGGAGAATGATCCTTGGCTGACCTTTTGCAAGATTTTCAAAGGTCACCGGTGTTCCTGACAAGAAGGATGGGGGTGGGGGGGTGGGGGGCAGCAGGGAGTTACCTTTTCATTACATTTTGTGACATAAGAAGTTACCATTTTGTTACATAAACAGTTACATTTTGTGTCCATTTTAATGCCTTTTGATAGCTTTCAGTGAGCACAAGAATCACTGTAACTAAGAATCAAGAACTGTCAAGAAGAGGAGATTTCTATATAGCCCTTAATAAGAACGGGTTTCCATTTGTTGAATGTCTCTAGTATTAAGACAGGCATCTGAGTATTCTCTTTTACTGAAACAGAAGTCTTTCATTATTCATTCCATTTTGCAGCAGACTGAACTGCAAGTTTAATTATCAGCATACCCAGAACACCAAAAGCACACAGTATAATAGCTACAACAGGAGGGCAAGATTTTTTTCTTTGTTTTTCCCTCTGTTTTGTGTGGGGTTTAAGTTGTAACAGTGATTAAGCTCAGTCTCAAAAACTCCACAAGGAAGAACTAATTGTGACAAACCACATCTCTTTTTTCAAGCAAAATGGCACAGGAAAGTAGATGAAGAGGGCACCCCTCAGCCCCCAAAACCATCCCTTTCCCATCATCATATATGCTGTCTTCCATAAACTTGTCACACTCCATCTTGCTGTTATTCAGGCTTCTTAGGCTGTTCCAAAATAATGACCTGCAGTTGCTAGAAAGATGCTAATTTCCACCCTCAACATATTGGTAATCCCTTGTTCATGTGCCAGCATTGTGTGTCATCCAGCCTAACTCCTCTCACTCCCAGCTGGTTTTACATCCCCCTGCACTGATGACTTTGTAGAGGACACTGTCGTTGCATCTCAACCCCTTTTGGCTGTGCTGCATCTGCCAAGTTGTTCATTTGTCACACCAGGCCTCATTTCAATATTGCAAGTGACCAGTCCTGCGCATAATGTTTCAAAGGAGGCCTCAATAGGTCACACATGATTCTGTCTCTTTACTCTCTGATGGCCATGACCACGACATAGCTGAAGAGCTTCTTCACAGTTGTGCCCCACCAGTACTCTGATCATCTTGTAACTGGCATGCTCTCACATTTCATTTCTCCTACACCACATCTGATCTATTTCCAACTGATAACAAAGATCTGGCTGCTGATTCTCAAAGACATAATCTTACCACTTTAGGTTATTGAAACTCATGTTGTATCATTGCTCTTACCTCCTTAAATAATGCAGTTCTAATTCTTGTGCCAAAAATTATTAGTAAAAATGTAAACAAGTTATGACCCATAGGACATCACAGATCAGGCCTATCTCTGAATGAGTCAGTCAACACCTACCGCATCTGTCCTTCCTTCTCCAAATCAGCTACCCCTCATCATCCCAAACCAAGTAACGGTAAGGGTCTTCCTCATTTTGTTGTTTTAACCTGACTTTACTGAACATTTTCTTTCTTTCTGAACCTCACCATTTTCCTTGCTAGATGAGGAACATAATCATCTCCACCTGAGAACAGGTTTCACCTCCACTATGCTTCTCTCTCTAAACCTTTCTGTACATCGTGTTACATTGGCTTTGTCTGGTCTGTGAGTACTGAATGCAAAAAAATATTGTTTGGCTTTTCCTCAAACTACAGCAGTAGTAACCTTATTAGCTTGTGACTCTATCTGAAAAAAACATGTATCAAAGTCATCTTGGTTTTCTTTAAGTAGTTAAAGTATGAGTTAACAATGGAAGAAGTAAAAAAAAAAAAAAAACCAAAACAAACAAACAAAAAAAATAAACACCACAAAAAACCCCACTAAATACAGGATAGAAACACAAACATCCTTGACAGTGGAAGTGTGGAAGTTTATTGCTGCAAAGAAAGATAACAGGTTGTAAGTATGATGCTTCAGGATATATCATCTATCCACATACAGCAGTGTCTTGCTTGCAGCTTCTTGCTGCCTGCAGTACCTGAAGAATATTCAGAGGTGAGAGAGGAGAAGATCGGTCATGGGAGGAAGGGATTTGGGGGTAGCAGAGCATTGTGAAACACTGACAGTCAAAAAGAATTAATCCATTTCTATGGAAGAGGCTCCAGAATCAATCCTGTCACCAAGCCATGGTTCCTAGGAAGCAGCACTTCCTTCTATATGGAAGAATATAGAATTTCTTCAAAGACTGTACACTGCCTATGAACTTCTTTTTTTTTTTTTTTTTTTTTTTTTAAAAAAAAAAAAAAAAAAGGCAAAGAAAAAACCACATAAAATGGCCAAACAGTGCCATCTGGAGAATGCTGCTGTAAGAACAGGATGAGGGAAAGTTAACCAAGGACCTGCTTTTCCCACTCAGAATGAGCAGAACTTTATTCAGTGAGAGATTTCAACTATTTACACGGGGCCTGTCTCAGGGTTGGGCACTGACCAGCACACACGACTGCATTAACAGCCAGGGCTGCCCCAGGAAATGAACACCAATACACCTCTAAATGCAACAGCCATAATCAAGCAGCAGCTTTGTTATATTTTGCCAATGCAAAGAATTTTTTCATTTTTAGGGAACAGGTGACTACATGGAAATCAAGGAAAGGACAGTATGACATAGCACCAAGGGAGAAATGCTTTCAGACCTGCGGGAGCTATGGACACGCACACGACCAGTATGACCAAGCAATGCCAATTTATTGAAGGTAAGCAAGCCCTTTTATAGGTTTCTCCTGTGCACACGAACAGTACGTGGTACAATCCTTATGATTGGACAGTTAGTTTTGTCCACGCGCTTCAAGCCTTCTCACGATTGGATAATAAGCGCCACACTCAATGTCTTTCTCCACCCAACCCATCTCCTGGAGTTGGTTGTTTGCCGAGTTCTTTGTTCTGTGTCCTTGTCATGTCCTTGCTGAGGTGTGCACATGTGCAGGATTGCTCACATGTCCATTATCTCCCAACACAGACCTTCTCTTTTTATTATGCTACCAAACAGGAGTTTATTTTACAAAGACTCCAGAGCACAGTGTTTCCCCACTTAAACCAATTATTTTCAGATGAGACCCTGAGATTTTGCTTAAGGACTGCAGTGAAATGGCAGCAGCTGACAGGTACCTTTTCTGATGAGAGCAAGATTCTGCTGGAAATCCTGCCCTATTTCATCACTGCTGGGAGTTGCTGCAAGAAAAGTGGTCCACTTTTTGAACAAGGCACAGGTGCGTACATCAGTGTCTCACCCTACATAGACATGGGACACAGCGTGCACCACCATGTAGCTGTTTACACAAGCAACAGGAATATGTTTGATTTTCAGGCTGGCACAGCTGATACTGATGGGAGTGAAGATCTCTGACTATTTCAGGACTATCATGTGGCAAAGAAGAGTGAGTTTGCAAGGCACCTGGTAGTGCCTTCAGTCAGCCAGAGATCCAGTCTGAGCTCTTGCAGGAACGCAAGCTTGATGGCGGCCTGGAAAACCCAGAAAAGATCTGCAGGATTTTCAGCAGAGTCTAGAAACACTCGAGGTGGACCAGATCTGCTGAGCTGCATGCTGTGCAAACACAACACAGGGTAGCTACTTTTATCCAAAAGCTATACATACAAAAAGAAGCAGGAAGGTAACAAAGGCAATAAACTATTTCATTTATTTCAGAGACCTTAGATTTCTCTGAAGGATTGTAAGTTTTATGTTAAGATTTTCAGCTTAAAGCGGTTTATAGAGAAAAAAGGAACCAGAGAATGTGATCTTCAGCATGAAGCTACAGAAGTAATGCAGACTTGTTTGTTTTATTCTCTAGTAGCTCAAACTGACTACAGTATAGAGAGCCAGCCTAGTTCTTGTAAAACAAAAGTAAAAAAGCCAGCATACATCAGAAGTCTGTGCGGTGTTTGGCTAGCCATCTGTGGTATTTTAACGTCTTCAAGTTTTCAAGATGTTCAGTACAAGTATTCCCTTCTGTTATATTTATAGAATATATAACACATGCTATTTATTCTTTTTAATATTTATAGTGCATTCATTTCAGCTCACCTGCTGCAATACAGAGTTCATTTTCAATACATTACTTCTAATTTCAGTCCCTTTGCAAAGTCTACATTCTCTTGAGCTAACCCTTGGGATTCACTTCTCATCTAGAGACCAGGAGCTGGGAAATGTGCTTAAACAACAGCACATACTCTGCATCCTCATGAACCTGCCTGACGCTATATTTGCCACAGAGCTGATGTTATGCCTGCTGAGTCTGGAGGGAGATCAGTAGGCACGCACCCCCTTCTCTCTTACCTATGCAAGCAAAGAAGAATAGGTCACCCAAGCATTACTTCTGGAGTGAACCCCACTTTTCCACCTTCGCACTCAGTCTGAACAAAAAACATATAAGCACTATTTCATCCATACTGGCCATGGTGCAGCCCTGAAGATATCATGAGCCTTACTGGGGACAGTTTTTTGTCAGAAGAGGCGCTAGACCACCTGCTTTTGAGGAAACTCATTACCAGTGAAACAGAAACAGAGGCACAGTACATGAACCCCAAGCAGCTCGTGCCACTTTTCAGAAAAGGAAGGCAGTTCCTGGCAGGCACAGATATCCTCTCAGCACTCATTTACTCCCTTCAGCTGCAGACAGAGCCCCGCTAGCACCCTCTCTAAGGCACAGCTGTGGGTCTCTTCACAGGTTCTCTCAAGCCCATGTTTGAGCTCTCCTGCACACTCTGTCGCTCTCCCTTCTTGCACCCCCAGAATCACAGAATTTTCTAGGTTGAAAAAGAAAATCATATAGTCTAACCATTAACCTAACACTGACAGTTCCCAACTACACCAGATCCCTCAGCACTATGTCAACCCAACTGTTAGACACCTCTAGGGATGGGGACTCCACCACCTCCCTGGGCAGCCCATTGCAACACCTAGCAACCTGTTCTGGAAAGAAATGCTTCCTAATATCCAGTCTAAACCTTCCCTGGCGCAGCTTGAGGCCATTCCCTCTTGTCCTGTCACTTGTTACTTGGTTAAAGAGACTCATCCCCAGCTCTCTGCACCCTCCTTTCAGGGAGCTGTAGAGGGCGATGAGGTCTCCCCTCAGCCTCCTCTTCTCCAGACTAAACAACCCCAGTTCCCTCAGCTGCTCCTCATAGGACATGTGTTCCAGACCCTGCACCAGCTTTGTAGCCCTTCTCTGGACATGTTCGAGTAACTCTATGTCCTTTTTGTAGTGAGGGGCCCAAAACCGAACACAGACATTGAGGTGCGACCTCACCAGCGCCAAGTACAGGGGTAAGATCCCTTCCCTGTCCCTGCTGGCCACGCTAGTGCTGACACAAGCCAGGATGCCGTTGGCCTTCTTGGCCCCCTGGGCACACTGCTGGCTCCTGTTCAGCCAGCTGTCAATCAGCACCCCCAGGTCCCTCTGTGACTGGCAGCTCTCCAGCCACTCCTCCCCAAGCCTGTAGCGCTGCTGGGGGTTGTTGTGGCCCAAGGGCAGCCCCCGGCATTTGGCCTTATGGAAACTCCTCCAGTTGGCCTCAGCCCATGGCTCCAGCCTGTCCAGGTCTCTCTGCAGAGCCTCCCTACCCTCGAGCACATCAACACTCCCACCCAACTGGGTGTCATCTGCAAACTGACTGAGGGTGCACTCGATCCCCCTCGTCTAGATCATCAATAAAGATGTTAATCAGGAGTGGCCCCAAAACTGAGTCCTGGGGGACACCACTCGTGACCGGCCGCCAACTGGATTTAACTCCAGTCACCACAACTCTCTGGGCCCGGCCATCCAGACAGTTTTTTACCTAGCAAATGGTGTGTCCATGCAAGCCACAAGCAGCCAGTTTTACCAGGAGAATGCTGTGGGAAACAGTGTCAAAGGCCTTACTAAAGTCAAGATAAACAACATCCACAGCCTTTCCCTCATCCAATAAGCAGGTCGCCCTGTCGTAGAAGGAGATGAGGTTTGTCAGGCAGGACCTGCCTTTCACAAACCCATGCTGACTGGGCCTGAGCATCTGGTTGTCCCTCATGTGTTGTGTGATGGTACTCAGGATGAGCTGCTCCATCAGCTTCCCGGGCACCGAAGACAAGCTGACAGGCCTGTAATTTCCCAGATCATCCCTCCGACTCTTCTTATAGATGGGCGTCACACTGGCCAATTTCCAATCAGTCGGGATCTCCCCGGTCAGCCAGGACTGCTGGTAAATGATGGAAAGCGGCTTGGCGAGCACCCCAGCCAGCTCCTTCAGCACCCTCGGGTGTATCCCATCCCATCCCATAGACCTGTGTGTGTCTGTGTGATGCAGCAGGTCACTGACTGTCTCCTCCTGGATTGCGGGGGGGTCATTCTCCCAGTCTCTGTCTTCTGGCTGAGGAGGCTGGATTCCCTCAGTACAACCAGTCTTGCTATTAAAGACTGATGCAAAGAAGGCATTAAGCACCTCAGCCTCTTCCTCATCACTTGTTACCATGTTTCCTCCTGCATCTAGCAGGGGATGGAGACTCTCCCTGGTCTTTTTTTTTGCTGCTCACATACTTATAGAAACATTTCTTGTTGGCCTTGTTTGCTGAAGCCAGATTAATTTCCTACTGGGATTTAGCCCTCCTGATTTCCACCCTGCATAGCCTCACAGCCTCTCTGTAATCACTGTGTGTGGCTAGCCCCTTCTTCCAAAGGCTGTAAACTCTCCTTTTCTCCCTGAGTTGCAGCCAAAGCTCCCTGTTCAGCCAGGGTGGTCTTCTCTGGCGTCGGCTTCTCTTAGAGCACCTGGGGACAGCCTGCTCCTGAGCCATTAACACTTCCTTCTTAAAGAGCGCCCAGCCTTCCTGGGCCCCTGTACCCTTCAGGAGAGTCTCCCAGGGGATCCTTTCAAGCAGGTGCCTAAACAAGACAAAGTCAGCCCTTCTGAAGTCCAGGATGTCAGTTCTGCTTAGCCCTCTCCTGGCCTCTCTAAGAATAGAGAACTCTATTATTTCATGATCACTGTGCCCTAGTCAGCCTCCAACCAACACATCCTCCACCAGCCCTTCTCTGTTCACAAAGAGGAGATCCAGCAGGGCACCTTCTCTGGTCGGTTCACTCACCAGCTGCATCAGGAAGTTGTCTCCCACACATTCCAGGAATCTCTGGGACTGGTCTCGTTCTGCCGTGTTGTATTTTCAGCAGATGTCCGGGAAGTTAAAGTCTCCCACAAGAACAAGGGCAAGCGATCATGAGATTTCACCTAGATGCTTATAGAATAACTCATCCACCTCTCTGTCCTGGGTGGGTGCCATATAGTAGACTCCTACTACAACATCTGCCCTGTTGGCCTTCCCCCTGATTCTATCGCAAAGGCACTCAACCCTGCCTTCACTACACCTGCGCTCGAAGCAGTCATAACAGTCCCTGACATACAGCACCACCCCACTGCCTCTCCTTCCTTGTCTGTCCCTCCTAAAAAGCTTGTACCCATCAGTTGGCACACTCCAGTCATGGGAGACATCCCGCCATGTTTCTGTAATAGCAACAACATCATAAGTCTCCTGTTTCATCACGGCTACAAACTCTTCCTGTTTGTTACCCATGCTCTGTGCATTGGTATACATGCACTTCAGATGGGCTGATGTTTTGCCCACTTCCCCCTTCAAATCTAGTTTAAAGCTCTGTCAATGAGCCCAGCTAACTCCTGCCCCAAGATCCTCTTCCCACTCTGGGACAGGTGCATCCCATCTGATGCCAAAAGGTCTGGCATACTGTATACCAACCCATGATAGAAAAATCCAAAACCCTGATGGTAACACCAGTCTTGGAGCCACAAGTTCATCTGCTGAGTTCTCCAGTATTCTTCTTCATCCATCCCCCCAACTGAAAGGATGGAGAACACAGTTTGTGTCCCCGACCCCTTAATCAGTTTCCCCAAGGACCTGAAATCTCTCTTCATTGCTTTAGGACTTCTTCTGGTAATGTCATCGCTACCTACCTGAAAAGCCAAGAGAAGGTAGTAGTCCTTGGGTCTCACTAGAACAGGGAGTTTTGCTGTAAGGGCCTTCACCCGGGCCCCAGGAAGGCATCAGACTGCCCTATGAAGCAGGTCTGGTCTGCATATTGGGCCTTTGACACCCAGCTCCCTGGACAGCTTAACTCCTCCCCAGTGCATTTGGCCGTTGTCACACAGATGCTGCATCCTCTGTTTTCACAGCAGTTTTAAAACAGCATAACTCCCAAATCTGGTTACTGTTAGACCTGACAATAGCTGGGGAGAAGGAGGAAGACAGGATGCCATTGTTAGAGCAGGATCTGTTTGAAGCAGTGGGAAGTGGTTGCACAGAGGATCCAGGCTGGCACAGGTTTCTCTGACTTTTTGTGAGGCATTTGACTTCCTTCTGCATGACACCTGAAACAAGTAGCATCCTTACTAAGGTTGTTTGTGAAAGGAAGGAAACAGCAGTGACCCAAATCAAGAGGTTTTTCTTTTTGGGAGAACCCTCAGAAACGTGTTTCTGGAAAGAGGTCCTCAGGCATGGCATATTTTCTCCTGGGCACTGGAAGTCCTCATGGCAATGGGATGCTGGGTGGCACATACAGTGCTGCCAAAGGCAGGCAGTGCAGAGCCTCTCACCTGCAAGGGGCTTCCCCTGGTCCCCACAAAGACCCTTGAAAGGGTGCATGCAGACGCCCTCATGATTCATAACAGGTGTACAGGCACCCCATGTTGACACACCCACAAGTCCCTCTTCCAGCCCACTGCTCAGAAGAGGTTGTGGTGGCACCGCTCAAGGACACCGCTTGTGCTCAGCAGCCTTTGATCATCCATTTAAAGCCAATTTCCTCTCCAGGGTCTTCAGATGTAAGAGAGCTTGGTCCATGCCTGGGTTTCAGGTGGTACAAGAACATCCCTTTTAACTGTGGAGGTATGAACAGAACTCACCGAAGATGACACAGGGCTGCCTGTCTGCCTTAGCCTGGGACCCCAGCTCATGGTTCAGTGGCGCGACTTGGTGCCAGGCCAGGCCTTGGCTGCTGGAGGTGACTGATTTCTGTGCAGCATGGAGGGCTTGCACATGGTGGCAGAAGCGGGTTTGATGACCAAATATACAAGGGGCTGAGACTCTTCAGAGTCTTGGCTTCCCCAGATGGCCCATGTGTCAGCACGAGCCAGCTTCTACAGCAAAGGAAAATGTGGGAGGAAAGATGGGGAGAAGGCAGCATTTTTGGGAGCCAATTGCTAAGGTGAACTGCACGTTCAAGCCAGTAGTTCCATGCACTAGTCACTATGTTGCAGGATTACAGATGAAAACCAGGCAGACAACTCTGAGACACAAACTGGTAAAGTGGAGTCCAGGCTGTATCAGCAGGAGCAAGTTTTTTTTCAGTTTGTAGCTGACTGTGCTTGCCTGATTCGCCAGTACACTGGGAGCAGCAGTGAGAGGACAGGTGCTTTTGACACGGCAAACAGCCTCAGCTGTAGCTTTCTGTGGAGTACAGTGGCAGACCAGGGTGCAGCACTTGTGGAGATGAGGACCTATGCCATTTTAATTTTAATAGTATCCCATAGTAAGTGTCCTCCCAGGACTGAACTGAACCCATTATTGGGAGTCATCCCAACTTCAGTGATAAGGTATGCAATTGTTTCCACAAGCCAAGAGTTAGCAATCATTTATTTATAGGTGGCTTCTGTTTGCTCAACACTGTATTGCTGGTAACCAGAATATGTTTATTAAAGCAACTTGGCCCTTGTAAGTTTTAAAAAAAAAGTTTTCTTCTGCCTGTCACCTGTCCCATATAACAAGACATGTCCTGGACAGGCTACAACATCCACAAAGATCAGCTATTTTCACAGGAAGATTTGACCATCATACATTTAAAGAAAAACTAAAATTAGTTTGGAAATTAAGAACTGCTAAAGAATTTTTGTTTCTGTGTCCAAAAAAATAAAACCTGTGCTTACACCCAGTGATACAACCAGATTCCTTTACCAACAGTAGTGGAACCTATTTACTTTGGAAGAAACTAGGGTATACAGATACTGGCAGATACATTCCTGCCCATTTCTAGGCTTCCAGGAAGCAGAGCATGGCCTTTCCAGCATACAAGAAGCTGCAGCCCAGGGTTTCTGTGAACAATTCCCAGTCTAAGCCACAGGCATGCTGACTTGACAGCAGAGGAGTGCTCGTGATAGGAAGCTGCTGTGTCATGCCCGAAGGGGCAGAGTGATGGCTGAATAAGTACTCAGACTGCTCTGTGCCTAGTTTAGCAACTGACTCCAGCTTTGAAGGGAGTTCTCTGAAATACTTACAGGATCCTCCAGAGGGGTCTCTCCAGGCAAGAGCTGATTATGCCAGTGTTCAAAATGCCTGAACCCCTTTGTCAGGGAAAAAAATGCTGTGTTCAAATTCATTGTCAAGCAGTTCCTCTTTTTTTGAAAGTTACTTTGTTTGATTACAGTATCTCATATGCTAAGTGCTCAAACACTGACGTGAAACAGAGATATGAGAACAGCTTTTGCACTCCTAGGACAGTTTCTGTAAGTCTGCTGAGGAACCACTGTGTCTTACAGTGCTGCCATTTGTCTTTATCTCATGTTCTCACTGTCCTGTATTTCCAAGAAAAAACCCACTACCAAAACTAAAGAAAGCCTGTGAAGCAATCACAAGAGAGAAATTGTCCAGGTCATCAGTAATGTTGCATTTGGGTTGCCAAAGCTGAGAGAACGATGTTCCCACATCCCAGGGTGCATGCAGGGAACACTACCCATTTGTGAACTATTGGTTCCCGCATTTCTGTGCATCATAACACAGGTGCTTAAGGAAGGACTGGTATTTACCCTGGAGGTCAGTTTCCTAAACGAATATCCAACAATTCTGAGATCCTGTGGTCGTGATAACTGCAGATAACCAGCTACCACAGCATATTTCAAGGCAGGTTTGTGTTCTGCAGCTAGGATGCACAGGGGGCTTTTGCATCTCCCTCCTCCTGACTGCTGCTTGCTGATCATCTTTCTGTTGGAGGTGTACCCAGGATGGAAGATTATTGTGTAGGGTACTGTCTTCATACATTGAGATCAGACCAGGAACTCACGTGATTTTTGTATCTGTGCAACGAGCTCCTAACCAGAAACCTATTGAAAAGAAGAAGAAACAAAGCCTCTTTATGCTCATCAGCAAAGATTTTGTAAGCTACTAAGTAACAGGTGTGTGGGGTGGTGAGGTAATTCAGAAATTAGTATTTTTTTTTTAACAGCTGTTGGCTTGTAGTGTTCCTTGGAACAAGTGAACATGAGTATTAACATTGTTCCCTGGGGCTCTCACTGATTAATCCTGGGGCATCCAGAGCAGAGCTCTCTTCTTCAAGAGCTTCAAGCTTTTCCTAGAGAACTATAAGACAGTTTGTCTCAGAGACTATTAGTTCGTATCAGTACAGCTCTAGAACATTTGAGCCTGCAAACAGACCCCCACATAAAACACCACGGCATCAACTGGCCACAGTGCTTAATGGGAGCTTGGAAGAAAGCTACCAAGTTGAAGAGGGGTGAGCCTCTGCAGGGATGTTTGTTCATCTGTGCTGTCCAGCTGTTCTTATTTAGAAGTGTTTGATAGATGCAGCAGCTTCCCACGCCTCACATACCACCTCAGACACTGTGTTTGTGCCTGCTCCCTTGCAATTCTGCAACAGCAGTTTAGGCATGTGGTGAGAAACATGCTGCCCTGGGTTAGCCAAAGGAAACAGTCTCCTATTTGGCTATAAGGCAAATCTGAATCCTTGAGTCAAACACTCATCGAGCAGGGAGGAGAAGGAAGCAGTGCGTTTCCACAGAGGTTTTTGCTCCACCAGCCTGGAGAAAAACCCTACAGGAACCGGTTCCCAGCAGTGGAGGAGCAGAGTCACACACACCTGCGAGAAAAATGCCACTCGGCAATGTTAATTAATACTCATCAGCAAAGTCCTTGCCCTCTTCCCCAGCTGAGCTGGATTGAGACGAAGCTCAGAACAGTCAGTGTTAGGAACTGTCAATGCTAGGTTTAGGGTTGGACTGGATGATCTTCAAGGTTTTTTCCAGCCTAGATGATTCTGTGTGATCAATGGAGGAAGGGTACACAGCTCCCAGTGAACCTCTCTGAAGAGGCAGAGGTCCCACTCACTGCATGCCATTCAAGGCCCATAAGCTCCTTCTTGGGGTGTGGTGGGACTCAAAGAGCCACAGCTCCAACCAAGAGGCTGGCAGTGGAGCACTTTAGAGGCAGGACCAGATGGGAGAAGCCCCCTTTCCTAACTTTCAGAGCATTTGGAAGAGGAGAATTGACCCCCAGATCTGGGAGGTTTTCTTCAGAAGACATTTAGTGCTGACGTCAAAACCTCACTTTCCCAGCAACAGTCCTGCCGGCTGCCCCAGCAAATGACTGCCCAGGCTGTTAGGAAGGCAGGAGGAAGTCATTGCCTGACTTCAGTGTGAGGCCAGCACCTGGGACTCACACATGCTGGGCTAGTACTTCTGCTCTGGGGTGGCACATTATCCAAGGAGAGGAAGATGGACTTGAAGCTTATGTAGGACATGTGAGGGAGAAGGTGCAGTGCCCAGTCTCCAAAGGCATCTCACCAGGTCAACTGGGGACAAGAGCTTCAATTAAAAGTCAGTCACAAGTGAGCTGCATTATGTCTGTTTCTCATAGGCCACGCCCTGCCCTGTCTTTCCTGCCCTCCCTGCACCCACTCTCTGCATCTACTCTCTCTCTGGTGGGATGAAGAGGAGTGGAGATGGAGTACTGATAACCCATGGAAGATGCTGGAACATGGCCTTGCAGGGGACTCTGCCAGCTTTTCAGGACAGTGTGATGGAGAAAGAATATGGAAATTTCAAGGCCACTATGAGGACTAGCTGGGTTTCACAGGCTATTCAGAGATGTGAGAAGTGGCTGAACTTCATAGGGAGGGGAGCTTTGGGGACCTGTGGGGGAACAACTCTTGTCAGGCCAGCAGTGTCCCAGGAACTACATCAGTAGTAGCATAGAGGACAGTGATTGTATGGATAACTATATCAGAAATACAAAACTTGGGTATGGATGTAGAAAACTGGAGCCAGTGGAGAAGCAGTAACTTGGAGGGAGTTGTTTATCTGGGAGGGGACTGAGCTGAGAAAGGGAAGAACAAGGGCAACAAAGAGGAGGATCAAGTAACGGGATACTAAGGTATGCAGTCAGGGCTGTGCAAGGACAACTGCAATGCAGCCCTGCACCTGACCACCACAGCCTGGGGCAGAAAAATAAACAAGCCTTCTTTCTGATCATACCACATGTGACTGACCAAAGCCAGGGGGGGTGAGGAGGAGAGCAGGGAGCACAGGCTGGCTAGCAAGGGAGCACCCAGGACAGACAGATCAAGCATCCCCATGCCCAGACCCATGACAGACCTGATGGCCTCAACACCTTCCTAAAACCTACCAGACTCCTAATGTTACAGTCTTGAATCTCCACTTTTTCTGGTGGACACATCTGCATACAGGTGTATGCATGCTTCCCACCTCACTATTAATGCGTAACCCCTCGGCAGCTTCAGATGTGTGCGCAGGGAAGCAGGGAGATATTTATGGTGTGAGACTCTTCAAAGATCTCTGCTTAAGCTGATCATGTCAAATGTTGCAATGATGTAAAACCATTCCTCTCAGGTGAAACTTCAAACTGAAACTCTAAAAAAGGATTAGAAGGAAAATAGCCACTGTTATCAAACTCATCAGGAAAGGTGAAACACAGAGATAACAGGTCTGCTTGCATTAACCAGGCACAGAAGGGGCAGATGACCAAAAGGAAACTTGGAGTCAAAGCCAGCTGATGAGAGAGGAGATTGATTATAAAGTCTTTCTTGGATCAAAATGCAAACTGAAGTGTGAGCAGCAGTAAGCACCTCTTTAAGTCAGCCTTCAAATGTTCCTGTTTTCGTACACAGCCTCACGAGAGCAGTAGGAACTGCCTGAAGTCCCTTAAATGTAGTCATTGCTTGTGGAAAATTTCCTCTTGTATCTTTGTTACAGTTTCTCCCACAACATTTCTCTGTGAATAGGTGATCATTTCAGTCAGAGAGTGGGAAGAAACATCTGGGCCCATCTGGCTCAAAGTGCCTTGTTCCAAAAGCATAACCCATCATTTTGTGTTCCTCTTGCTGTATCTTCACTTTTGTCTGAAATTAGGACACGCTTGGAAACTCTAATTATTTCATGAACCATCTAACATCAGACTTAATATATCTTTTGTTGTTGTTGTTGTTATTGTTATGCAGAACCCTTTTTTTTTTTTTATTCTTTTGTCCACTGATACCAACATAACACTGTTCAGCTTATCTCATTTCACAGCTACTAAAACCTTCCTAGCAGTAAAACTGGCTGTGTATATGGAAATGTGCTCTGCATATCCATTGCATCTGTTCAGTATCAAATTAAGTATCTGTGCACTCCAGCATACAGTGAGCGAGGGAGGAGGTGGCAGATCATACTCTGTGGCTGACCAAAAGGAGATGCTGTTAGCCAGTTCCCAGCACCCAGCTCCTCCTGACTCATGGGGTGCATTGCCCCAGGGCTCTGCATCATTGGCAGCCCAACAAGCCTTGCACCCAGACATGCAGCAGAACTCCAAAGTAGATACAAAGTAAAAGCTGTCTGGGGCCACAGCACGCACAGTGCTAGGTGCTCCTCAGGCAGAAGGTAGGAAGGTTTAAAAGGTGCCAGCTGAGAGATATCTCAGACACAAGGGAGCAGGAGGGGAGCCTGTGAGAAGTGCTGGCCCTTTCACAGCACTGAGGAAGGACTGGGTGGAACAGCAGAGCCTCCTGCACTGTTGTATTAGACAGAGATATGTCTGTTGCAAAAGGGCATGTAGAAGACTTAAAGAGTGCAACTTTGGACTGTAAGAACATTGTGTCCCACACTTCGTAGCTGCTGTAACAGGAAGAGGAGCAGGGGCAAAGGATTACCTCCCTCGCCAAGACATTTGGGACAGGATTTACAAGGCACACAGCAATGGGATGGTTCCTCTGTGCTTCTGCTCAAGCATGAGATACGGCAGGGTGAAGCAGCAGGAGCAGGAAAGCATGTGGCTCCAGAGGGCTGTCTGAGGCCACCAATTCCTTTTATTCAGTCCCTTGCACCATGACACAAAAGGGTACGTTGCTATGACATGAGCCACTGAAGATAGGCAGATCCATTTTCTGATGCTAAACTATTAAATGTGTGTTTGCATGGTCGGCTCTTCCAATGCTTCAGGGTCATACCATCACAGACAATGTATCGTGGAGCTTTCCAGAAACCCCAAGATCTGATCTGCCCTGGAGCCATAAGAGAAGATGCACTACGACAGAATCAAGTAGGTTGGAAAGGACCTTGAAGATCATCCAGTCCAACCATTAACCTAACACTGACAGTTCCCAACTACACCAGATCCCTCAGCGCTATGTCAACCCAACTCTTAAACACCTCCAGGGATGGGGACTCCACCACCACCCTGGGCAGCCCATTCCAACGCCTAACAACCCGTTCTGGAAAGAAATGCTTCCTGGTATCCAGTCTAAACCTTCCCTGGTGCAACTGGAGGCCATTCCCTCTTGTCCTATCACTTGTTACTTGGTTAAAGAGACTCATCCCCAGCTCTCTGCAACCTCCTTTCAGGGAGCTGTAGAGGGCGATGAGGTCTCCCCTCAGCCTCCTCTTCTCCAGACTAAACACCCCCAGTTCCCTCAGCCGCTCCCCGTACGACCTGTGCTCCAGACCCTGCACCAGCTTCATTGCCCTTCTCTGGACACGCTCGAGTCATTCAATGTCCTTTTTGTAGTGAGGGGCCCAAAACTGAACACAGGAATCGAGGTGCGGCCTCACCAGTGCCGAGTCCAGGGGTAAGATCCCTTCCCTGTCCCTGCTGGCCACACTATTGCTGACACAAGCCAGGATGCCATTGGCCTTCTTGGCCACCTGGGCACACTGCTGGCTCCTGTTCAGCCGGCTGTCAATCAGCACCCCCAGGTCCCTCTCTGACTGGCAGCTCTCCAGCCACTCCTCCCCAAGCCTGTAGCGCTGCTGGGGGTTGTTGTGGCCCAAGGGCAGCCCCCGGCATTTGGCCTTATGGAAACTCCTCCAGCTGGCCTCAGCCCATGGCTCCAGCCTGTCCAGGTCTCTCTGCAGAGCCTCCCTACCCTCGAGCACATCAACACTCCCACCCAACCTGGTGTCATCTGCAAACTGACTGAGGGTGCACTCAATCCCCTCGTCTAGATCATCAATAAAGATGTTAATCAGGAGTGGCCCCAAAACTGAGCCCTGGGGGACACCACTCGTGACCGGCCGCCAACTGGATTTAACTCCGTTCAGCACAACTCTCTGGGTCCGGCCATCCAGACAGTTTTTTACCCAGCAAATGGTGTGTCCATGCAAGCCACAAGCAGCCAGTTTTATCAGGAGAATGCTGTGGGAAACGGTGTCAAAGGCCTTACTAAAGTCAAGGTAGACAACATCTACAGCCTTCCCCTCATACAATAAGCAGGTCACCCTGTCACAGAAGGAGATCAGGTTTGTCAAGCAGGACCTGCCTTTCACAAACCCATGCTGACTGGGCCTGAGCATCTGGTTGTCCCTCATGTGTTGTGTGATGGTACTCAGGATGAGCTGCTCCATCAGTTTCCCGGGCACCGAAGTCAAGCTGACAGGCCTGTAATTTCCCAGATCATCCTTCCGACCCTTCTTATAGATGGGCGTCACACTGGCCAATTTCCAATCAGTCGGGACCTCCCCGGTCAGCCAGGACTGCTGGTAAATGATGGAAAGTGGCTTGGCGAGCACCCCAGCCAGCTCCTTCAGCACCCTCGGGTGTATCCCATCTGGTCCCATAGACCTGTGTGTGTCTGTGTGATGCAGCAGGTCACTGACTGTCTCCTCCTGCATTGTGGGGGTGTCATTCTCCCAGTCTCTGTCTTCTGGCTGAGGAGGCTGGATTCCCTCAGTACAACTAACCTTGCTATTAAAGACTGATGCAAAGAAGGCATTAAGCACCTCAGCCTTTTCCTCATCACTTGTTACCATGTTTCCTCCTGCATCTAGCAGGGGATGGAGACTCTCCCTGGTCTTTTTTTTTGCTGCTCACATACTTATAGAAACATTTCTTGTTGGCCTTGTTTGCTGAAGCCAGATTAATTTCCTACTGGGATTTAGACCTCCTGATTTCCACCCTGCATAGCCTCACAGCCTCTCTGTAATCACTGTGAGTGGCTAGCCCCTTCTTCCAAAGGCTGTAAACTCTCCTTTTCTCCCTGAGTTGCAGCTAAAGCTCCCTGTTCAGCCAGGATGTTCTTCTCTGGCTCTGGCTTCTCTTACAGCACCTGGGGACAGCCTGCTCCTGAGCCATTAACACTTCCTTCTTAAAGAGCGCCCAGCCTTCCCGGGCCCCTGTACCCTTCAGGAGAGTCTCCCAGGGGATGCTTTCAAGCAGGTGCCTAAACAAGTCCAAGTCAGCCCTTTTTAATTCTAGGATGTCAGTCCTGCTTAGCTCTCTCCTGACCTCTCTAAGAATAGAGAACACATTTGATCATATTATAGATACAGTTTCCAACCATTCCTCCAGGTGAAACTCAAATTTCTCTTTTAAGGTCCTGTTGGTAACACCTCCTTGTTAATTGCTTTCACTTAGGCTGAATTTTATACGTACCTTCATGAAGGTCAATAAATGCAGATCAAATTTTCTTTGAAGTTGCTGGCATCTTTCTTCAGAAAAGAACTTCCCAGGGCAGAACTTAATTCAGTACCTAAGTTTAAGTATTTAGCATGCTGACCAGATGAATTTGGTGTCATTCATGGTGTGGCATAGGAATACTGGTGAGAGATCAATCTTTTCTATGAGAGTGCACATTAAGAATGCCACCCCTGAGACTAGTGCTTGACAGTGCAGGCACAGATGATGGCTCAGCCACCTCACCATGGGTGAAGTAGCCTGGGCTCAACAGTCAGTACAGCCTCATTTAGTGGTAGCTCAGGGCAAGTTTTGGGGCAGTACAGCAGATTGCACTGTCAGGAAGCTTTGGCTGCTTAGTCTATTCTTCTTCCTCCTATTGCAGGCAAATGTGTCTGAGTATCTGCACTCAAATACTCGCATGTCTGTACTAAGGTCACATCTACTCACCCTAGCTTGGGTACATGCAATGCACAGCTCTGTCATCTACCTGCTTACTCCTTAGCCCTTTGCTTTCCTATGCTGTTTTCAGTAATTTCTCCCTCCACCACTCCCAGTTCAGATTCTTGCTCCCTCATCTTCCTATTTTCTCCAGCTCCAAGACAAGAGCAAGGTAGATTACTTGCTCCTGCTTCAAGTAGTGGATCACCCATTATCACATGGTAGCATTTAATAAACAGCACAGGCAGAACCTGTGGGCTCCTCGAGGAGGCAAACAGGCACAGTGCGCCAGCTTGAAACAGGAGCAGCTGCACATCACCTTCCCCCACAGAGCTTCGGGAGATGAGCTGAGGGTCTCTGCTGCTTTTCCAGACCCAACCCCATAGACAGCTGTGAGCCCTGCCTCAGGCATCATCAGCTCTATGAATTCAGATATCCAAAAGCAGCCCCTTTTCCACAGCATTCATATACAACCTTCACAAACACATGCAAACTGGTTAGTATGGTATGGGTTTGGTTAAAACACCTGTGTGATACAAGTGTGAAACTGCTATGAACACGTCCTTCTTCCAGGACATGGCAATCAAAACAAACACACACGATTCTGATAATTCCACTTGCAGTTAGATGCATTTATTAAAGGGAGCAATGCTGCTGCCACCCACCCCGAGGTGTGCATGGCAGAAAGTTGGTGCTCCTCTTCTTGTGGAGATGCTGCCTCTTCTCCTCATGGACTTGTACTGGCCCCAGTCCTACCTGCCACCAGAAGGGCTGGCTCAGAACAACCATCTCCCCTCCTCTCCTGGCAGGATGGAGAGAATTACAGCCTACCGTGGAGCCCACAAGGCCAAAGACAGGCAGACCTGCCTGCATTAGGAAAAACAGCACAGAACAGAACAGAATCCCTTCTGCTTTTCGCCCTTGGCTGAATTGCTAGGAAGATTTTATAGTCCTAGGAAAACCCCAAAACCCCTTCTTTACATCTAGAGATGGTAAACAATCGCAGCTCAACTCTGCATGGGACATGCTCCTCATGACACACCCCCCCCCCCCCGGAAAAGAAATACAGAGGTCTAAAAGTGGCCCCTGCCTTGCACATGGGGGGAAGCAGCTGCAGTAGGTGGCCACAGAAGGAGATGAGGAATTTCCAGGTCTAATAGGTGTTAGCCTCATGAGAAGTGGGAGTGGATGAAGGAAAAGGGAGGGCAGCTTCCATGGAGAACCAAGACGCTTGCAAAAAAAAGATGTTGGCCATAGAAACCCTGTATTCATTCCTGGTTTCTTGATGAGTCAGTGAGAGCAGGACAAGCAAGTTTAGTCATAATATACAAAAAAGTGAGTGAAATTATGCAGAACATGCACTGATTCAACAACCTTAATTCAATCCATTCAAACAGTTGTGGGAGTTCAGTTCTCATGGTTCATACACCCTTATGACAAACCCTCATTTGCCTCTAGGGTGAGTCACACTTAGCATGCAGACAGAGCAGGCATGCAGCAGGCATGCAGCATGAGACATCACAGCAGCTCACTGCTGCAGGTTGATTGTTTCTGCTTTGCTGAAGGTCAGTTTCCACACTCCAGAAACCCGGAGAATGCCAAAGTCTCAGAACCAGAGACAACAGGGAAGGCTCTGGGTCAAACACTCCGTTAACAGGTACTTAGAAGGCTGTCATTATCACAGCATTTTTGAGCTTCATAATGAAACTGACAGGATCTAGTAAGCAGGGATCAGGAGAGGAGCAGACCCAGTGGAAGCACTAAGCTCAAACACTAAGGTAGGGAACACTCAGCACTTCACAGCACACAATATTCCTACATTAACAAGCACCAAGTACTTGTTATCAGGTGTCCCAATTTCCCCCTATTTTTTGAGGCACTTCCCTTCTACTTCCTACATAAGTTCCACAAGCACAATATTCATCTTCCCAAAGCCTGCAAGGTTTACTCAGGTACTCAAAATTCACAGGTATATACTTCAGTTTCATACAGGATAAACATGTTTAGCAGCTGCAATCTTAAACCTTTGAAGAGGTTTGTCATTTAAATTAGCTTCCTGAGCAAGTTGGATGAGCTATCCCTTCAGGTTTCATCTTGCACATTAAGAGGTCTACTGAATACATTGCATATTGTTTGACAGGGAGGCAGTGTACTGACAATCCCATCTCCTCACAGTGCAACTTCCAGAGTGCTTCTGCTCTCTTGTTGCTCACCAAAACCATGCACGAGGAAGCAAGCAGTTAAGTTCACCAATTGATAACGTGAAGGGAGGCCTTACTAACATGAGCCCCCAAACACCCCCACAAAGGTAACTACTTATTGGATCTGCCAGCAGCATTATACATCAGAGAACTTCATAACCAGTATTTTGCGTGTGCCCAGACCTTTGATTAGGAGTGTAAGCTACCCCAGCACTGTTTTATGGATTACAGGTGAAGAACCCCTTAAAGTTTGTACTGAAAGGGATCCTTACAGTTCAAGTCTTCACTCATCTACATACTCTATTTTCCCTTCTTCAGTGCTTTTTGATCAGTTTTGCCATTGAAGGTAAAAATCTGCCAGAAGTCCTCTTCTCCCACAGGGGCAGTGCCAAGGCAGAGCAAATTGTATCCTCTCCAGCATTCCAGCATCCAGATCAGTGTGCAGACTTGGAAGCCTTTGGCTTATACTGCTACAGGTTCCTCTGCACCCCACAGTATATGCAGTGGTCTGCATGGTGTTTCTGCTGCCTGTTTTTAATCCCCCGTTAGCTCTTGCTATTTCGTTTGCTCTGCTTGCTACTGAACTTAAGGCCATGCTGTTTCTTTGAAACACATTCTACCTACTGATGTAATTACTTAGTGATGCCTGCCAGGTTGACACCGCAAGATTTCCATCTGCTGTGGATTGTACTCCCAACCCACTCTCTCTGAATACATCAAAGTAGCCAGAGGCTTTGTATATGGCAAAGAGAGATGCAACTGACTAACATTATCCTTTGCTGCAGCAGTAAATGACTGGAAGCCAGTATCAACACATTTCTCAGCAGCTTTGCACGTTAAGACTGAACAGATGAACAGCAAAAGTAGCAGCATGTTCTGTAAGGGATACAGGGAGAAAGATTACTCAGTGCGAAAATGCTAGACAACCCATCTTAAATTCTTATAAACCCATCAGACTATTTGAAGTAGTAAGCAGAATATGAGATGTTACCAATGGCAAGACCTTTCCCCAACAGAACTTTGTTTATTTATGCTTTTCTTTCCTGCCTCATGCTTATCCCACCCATCCTCCTTTGGTCAAGCCATCCATCCTCCCATATCCTCCCTGTTTTCCACCATTCTTGGAGATCCCCTGTGGTAATCCTACACTGCTATGCTTTTACTTTAAATACTTTCTCAGTGTCACCAAGTGGCTTGTTCCTAACTCTAAAAGACCCTGCTTTCCCCCATTCTTGTTTGAGAGCATAGAGTCAAAAGATGCTTCTGGGTTCCTTGTTAGTACTGTCTCCGCAGCAACTGCTCCATCTCCAGCATTCTGCCACAGATTCCTCAGCTCTGCAGTCCATCACCATAAGTACCACTCCCCCACTCTCACTACAGGCTGTTCATTCCTCCCTCCTGCCTCCGTCTTGGCCACTTCTCCCTGCTCTCCTGACCTTCAATTACTGTGATGCATCTATGCAAGAGCTTCCCTTAGGGGACAGGATGGCATTGCATTGCACCAGGTCCTGTGCAAGAACCCTTCACAGCTCAACACAAGCAGCAGTCTAAGAAATTCAGCTGCCAAACCATGGAGCACATTGCAAGGACTCCTCTCCAACAGAAGAGACACTTCTGAAGAGACACTTACTTGGTTTCCAAGAGGTTTAGTCAGCCTGAACATACTAATGAGAACCATTTCTCTAACACTTGTATACTGTTCTGAAAGCAGCAGTGGAAATGCTTTTGGTATTCAGGTCATTTTTCCCTTAGTAAAGAAAGAAACATGCAAAGTAATTTTGTTTGTTTTAATTGGTCATTGGTTATGTTGTAATACACTTCAAAATATTCTGTTCAAGGACATTGTGTCAAACATTGAATCTACTTTTAAACAAAGCTTATTTGACTATATTACCTTTATATACATACAGGTATAATTTTAATTTCACTAGTAACAAAATTACTCAGTACATTGCATTACCTGAACAATGGCAAAAAATAGGACTTAAATATCTGTTCTGTCCTTCCACACATGCCCCAGACCAGAAAAATCACAGATATATAAATTACAGTCACAACTACAGGTAAATACAATAAGGTCCTCAGAGCAAACTAAGTCCTTAGAGATAACAGTCACTTTTAGAAGTGTACATTGCAAATATACAGTACATTCCACTAAAGAGTTTCAGGAGTTCTCACAATGACTCTCTCAGTAATAAAAGCTTCTATGACATGTATCCTTCATAAAAATGACTGAATCTGTATTTTTGGATCATGTGTTTGGAAGCTGAATGCAGTCTAAACTGCAGTCTAAAATAAGCTCATACAGAGAGCAAGCAAACATTGCAAGATTCATCAAGATCGGAAAACACAGGTCAACTGAGTCAGTTTTGCTTCTGGTCACTGGGCATCTGGTAACTAGAGCTACTCTGCACAAGGGACAGACTCAGTAGGTGGGAAATGATACATTCCTTTTACAGCTTTCACAGGTCAGTCACCCGCAAGTTCTTGACAGAAAATGTCAGCTGACAAAGCACCGGCAACTGTACAAGACTAATCTGAACTTACTTAAAAGCATTCAATACGTTGCAACTGTTAGGTAATAAAAGACACAGCTAAGAAGCAACAAGGTTTCCACATTTATGCTGCCCCTGAAATATTACTGTGAGAAGCAGAAAATGCAATGGCCAATGACTATGCAAACATACTGCTGCTGCTAAGGTAACTGCAGTCTGGCCTTGGGAGGTGGAATAGGGCAGGTAACCCAGAAATCCAAAAGGGCAGCCAAGATTTCAGTTACGCTCAAACTTTGTGCAAAATATTAATTTGTGCATGCAGCTTTGAGATGTAGTCTGCATTCAGGAAGGAACTGTTACTCTGTACTTGGCAGGACAACACTGGAGAAACCTTCTAGAATCAGCCAGAAAATGGAGGTAAACAAGGCATTTTTCATAAGCACCAGTTACCCTCACTGGTGCAATGCCAAGGACTTTGCCACTGTTCCAAGGAAACATACTTCACCAGCACTGTTGTAGGTTTTCCATTCTGTAATTGCTGAAGGAAGTTGCCATTGATTAGCAAGCTATATGGACTCTACCCAGGTAACAATGCAGAGGAACTTCTCCCCTCCCATGAGGATGACCGGGAACCACTAACGATAGATATTGAGCATAACCCCGTGATTTAACATGAATGTAAGTGCTTAACTGCTCATTTTCTTTATCTTCTCTGCTGTTAAGTTCAAGGAAATCTGACAGCACTAGAAAACACCAAACATGCATGCCAAAGGTTAAAGACATCAACTGATTTGCTCCAACATGGTCAAAACACACTCTTCTCCATTTGGTAGGTTCTAGCCACAAACACTCTTAACACCAATTCTTCTTCACAGATCTCTAGTTTAAAAGCTGAGTTGCCTGACTCTCCAAATGTAACAGCAATATAACATAAGCAGCTTAATTCAGAAATAACTAGTGGAAACCTGTTCAATCATTCTAAGTCCTGCTTTGTAGCAACTTCTGCAAAAAACCAGCAGGCACTTGGTACTGACCCTTGCCTATATATAGCTAGTCAGTAGCACTTCTAAAAGGGTTGGAAAAGCATGCTACAAACCAGATTCTTTCTATTAGTCTAGACCTGGTTTTAGCAGAGGTAGGTAGGAACAGGTCAATGAAGAAAGAATTGGAATACATTAGAGGTGTAGGTTAGAGTCTGGATGTTCTCCTCTACTCTTCCCTTAATCTATGTTGCACTGTTATTTTCTGCTCTTGCAAAAAATATGTCAAGCTACTCACTTTTAAGAACTGGCTCCTGCTAGGCTGAGAAGGCGGCATGGTATCAGTTGTCATTACAGACAATGGAACTACAAACATGGGCCAAAAGGCACTGTATTTTGGTGCAAGAGTCAAGGAGGTGCTTCACAACAGAACTTCAAGTGCCACATGTGAAGTCTGGTAGACAGATCATCAACCTACTGACAACACTCAATTACCTCAAGGTCTGTGGTCAGCAGAAGTAGGTATCAAGTCTAGCTTTCAGGGCAAGATTTCACTTCAACATTTCAAAATTTAACTGTGCTATGAATAATAAGCATGAATGGAAAGTATACGCTTCAAGTGCAGAGCAAATTCATAGTATCTAATCAAGTCTCAGCTTTATCAATTTTTCTGCATCCTAGTCTAAAAGCTTTTCTGCTTGGAGAGTGAAATGTGTAATAGTTTGAGTGCAGTCCTATCCCATACAGCAGACAACCAATTAACAATGAAGTACAGGGCATGTGAAAGGCTGAAAAGCCCTCATTCCCAGTTTTTTTATTTGTAACTGTTTTAAGATTAATTCAAACAGATCTTCTGGACTTTTTCTTCCAAATGACCCTTTCCTTTAATAGCAACATTAAAACTCAACCTATGTGTATATTAAATTTATTTTAACTTTCCTCTTCCCAGATTCCTGTAACTAAAAAAATTGAATATAAGTGCCTTACACAATGAAAGACCTTTAGTAGTCCTCATTTTGCTGTATCTTCTAATGAAAACACTTCAGTTTACTAAGTTCATGTTAACCACTTGAATTTTTAATGTTTGCTTACAAGGCCTTAGTGAAATCCCAATTTTTTTGCACATTGAGGGCAACACAGCTAACTCGTAACATTTACACAAGAAAATCCCACCCAGAAAGTTTCACTGTGAAGATTTGAGATACCAAACCGAGCATCTCCCAGATTAACACCAAAATTCAACTACGTTGAAAGGAGCAGGACATAGCAATCAGTCAGATACCCCACTGAGGACCAGAGTGGACTAAGTAAGGTGAGGGATCCTGTCAACCTGACTGAAATTTCAGTAATTATCAAGTAGCTCTTGGAAGAATCCACAGCCAAACTTCAGGATTTTCCATTATTTTAAAAAGTGAGAATCAATGTCAAAAGATCTTCAGTTCCAGATGAAAAACTTACACTCATGTTTCCCTTCTCACTTAAAATCATATCTAAGGTTTTTCTCCACTGTTAAAGTTATGCAAACTAGAGATATAAACAGAGAAATGTAGACATGATCCAGAAAATGCTATGTAACATACAAGGCAGAATAAGATATTTTCCTCCCCATTTTCAATTTTTATACATTTTTTAAGAAATGAGCAATTAAAAATGTGTCCCTAAAAATTAAGTTGCCCATTATGTGCCAAGGAACATGGGTTTTTAAAATAGTCCTTCCTTATTAAAAGGAGCTCCCTCAGAAATGCTTTATCCCTCAGCTGTATATAGGAGTCTTTTTAAACCTATCACTAGATATCATTTGCCCTAGAACTGTAAAAAGCTATACACATCTCCAACCAACCTATCCTACCAGCAGAAGCCTTCAATTTCCATGGATGTGGACCACACATACAGAGAATTAATGAAGTGTCCCAAGGAAAACAGTTAGCTCTTACTCTAAATCAGACATCAAGTTACCTGATTTTTATGAAGAAATCTACTGAGATTTAAGAATGCATCAAAACAGAAACTGAAATACAACTGCAGCTATGAATAATATAAAGCCTTCCTGATTCATAACTGATCCTGGCTTCCATCTTAAAAAAATCACAGTATAAATATGTATATGAATATGTATATGAATATACACAAACCCTTTTATCAGATGTGAGTAAGTAACTGTGCTGGATCTAAGCTTAAAGACTATGAATTGCAACCTGTGTTCTCAAGTCTCTAGACCAGCTCTCAGGCTGGGTGGCAGTGGAAAAATCTCATCCAACACACTGTGCAGGTGGCATTAGAATCATGTTTTCTGTTTAGATGTTCATCAGCTGAAGAGTTACCTCTGATAATGGTACAGCTTCCCTCAGCAAAGCATGAAAAATGTATAAAACTAGATGATCAAAATATCCCCTTGAATGCCTAACTGTTCCATTTAAGATACTGTTGCCAAAGTTTTAATACCACAACACCAACTTCTAACATTTTCAAACTTGCTATGAAAATTACATTTTGTTATTACACACTGCATAACAGTCATTGGTCATTTGCATTCATTCACTCCAACACTAGTGAAAAACTGCGTTCTGCTTAGAGATAAGAAAATATGACAAGTTTTGTTATCAAGATGTCTCTCTACTCATCTGGCACTAGCCAGTGCATGGAAGGTAAGTGAGCAGAAATCCACTGGTCTACCAATGTATCCCATGTTTTCACATACACTGATGTCATGCACATCTCAATAATACAGAAATTCAGACATGCAGCAAAATTTGTTAAAGCACTTTAAGTGCTCTCCACATGATAATGTGTAATGCAGTATTTACTCAAGACAAATCAAAGCAGAAAAAAATATTTTGTGCTTACACTTCAAGTTTCAGAATAATATTATTTCTATCAGAGTATCTGAAATCCAGTGGAAGGAATGCTCCACTGAAATCTGAAGCAAAAGACGCTATCTAAAAAACTAGGAAAATAAGTACTGGTCATACTGCCTTCCAAAGGTTCATAACAAATAACAAAACAGCATGAACACGCAGACCTTAAAGTCAAGATTTGTTTCTAGATTCATATCTTAAAAAAATTAAAAATCAAGAACAACCCTGGCTGACTTTCCCACATTTGGGGTCTTTTTGGCTGAACAACTGTTACTTTATTGTAAGGAACACAGGTATTGTCAGAAAACATTATTTACAGAATGATTATCAGATTGATTACATAAAATACAGCTGAAAATATACACTTTCAGGTTTGAGATAAGCAAAGCAAAGTCACTGCTGATAACTGAAGCTCTTTGAATAAGGCAACAGGCACCAAACATCAAAACTGAATCACAAAACTACTGAAAGTAACAGAAATTCAGGAAGGTAGAGGTAAAGCAAAGATCAGTGAAACTGGAATGATTCATAATTAATACTAGTATACCAGAAATCATGGAGCTTCATTAAAATTCTATTTTACCATACATAAAACTGAGAGGAAGTCTTTACTTCCAAGACTGATTTCTTCAAGTACTGAGCAGCTGTTTTCTTAATGCACCCAATGCTGTGTATTCTACATCTTACAAAATACATGACCACATTTAAGTGCACAATTAGAAACTGTGCTGAAATCATGGAAAAGTGCTTCATAAGTCATAGGTGCAATAAAGTCACAACAATGCTCAGCTCCAGTTCTTAGAAGTAGTTCTGTAAAATACGAAGTTTTAGAAAAGGGACTTCGATCCCTGGTTTTCAAACTCTGACCATGCATCATTCAATTCCATGAAGATCATTTTAGCATACTGCTCATAAGGTTGTCCTGTGGCCTGGAAACAAACAGTACATATTAAAAGCATAAAAATATTAGGAATTATGTGACTTAGGAAAGATCTCATCCCTTTTATATTTGCTATCTTATTCAACAACTTCAGACTACTGTGTGAATATAATTTTGCGGGCACACAGCTCTCCCCAATCTTATCCAAAGTTTGCCACGAATATTTTAAACAATGCCAAAGCCTCGGTTTCCTTACATTACTTCAGACTTTTAGTGCAACTCATAACTGAAACTTAGAAGCAATTTTTCAAACTGGTCTCTCCATGGTTTTAGTTAATATTAATGATCAAATTAACTCATTTTTGAAATTGCTTTCTGTCAGACCCTGCAATAGTGTACAAGAATAAAATTCAAGCCCTATTTAAGATGAACTCCTTTTGGACAGGATTCCCTGGAGAAAAATCTGTTACTGACTGCGAATGATGTTAAGATTCAACATTAACAACATAGCATTTCCTGTGTGTTTGCTTCCATATTCAAAAGAATTATGCTCCTGAATCCCTGCCTATTTCACAGCAGCCCTGCCTCTGGGCCAACGCAACCACCACAGTTAGTAAAGATTCAGTCCCTCAAGATGAGTCATTTTAACAGGTTCCAACACAAAAGGGAAACCCTAGAGCCCTCTACAGTATCCTTTCCCTTCTCTTGGTGCTTGGTTTTTGCCAACTGCAGTATTTTATAGACCCTTTCAGGGACTGCTTTAACTCAAAGTGGCAGAAAAAAAGGAAGAAGAAAATGCCTCAAATAGACCTGTATTCTGACACTAATGGATTGAGCGGTTTACAGAAAGCACCAAAACACCACCACAAAGGTGGAGAAAGTCACATGGTCAAAACCAGCAAGGCAGGGGGGGAGGGCAGGGGCGGTGTGCAGCCGAACAATATCTTGTTTCTGTGTTATGGATACAAGACATAGGACTTAAGACTACTACTCACTGAACCACCAGTGAAGGCAAGCTTGACAGTTCAAACCAGGAATATTCAAACACTTTATATCTAAAACACAGCCTAGTACAATGACTTAGAACAAGAAACTACCTTCATACATTGGAAGACTGACAGCAATGAAATGCATTAAATATTTTAAAGACAACTGGAATGTCATATTCATCAAATATTTTTCAACTGCTAATTTGTTTACTCTAGTGAAGTTTACTTTCTCTAGTTCCTAGTAAAGTTGTTTAGTAAAGGAGGTTCAGCAGGCTTTTCCCACCAGTTTTGCTGTGGCAGCCTCTGAGTCTTCATATATTGGTGAAGAGTCCTAAAGACCTGAAGTATCAGCTGGTAGAAATAAAAGAGGTTCCACTAATCAGCACTAAACCTGACAGCAGTCAGTCTGAACCCAGCATAACTGACTTTGGTGCTCAGTACAACCTTCTTGGGATCTTTCATTTGTTAACATTTATGTCCTGAGTCTGTGCTGTGCCAGGATGACAAGAAAAATCCTGTAGTACCTGAATGCAGTAGGACACAAAATTCAAAAGGCAATGGAAGCAAAGTGAAGAGTATGTAGAGTACTGATCAAGAACCAAGGCTGCAGCATCTGTCAGTAACTAGTGTGGTGTGGTAAAAGCAATCTGTATTCCTTCTAAAGGAAAGATCTGAGGTACACACTCACCTTATCTGGATGAACTACAAGCACTGCTTTCCTGTAGTACTTCTTTACTTGTTCAGGAGATACTAGATCTGCCATACTAACTGGTTTCCACTTATTTTCCCCTTCCCAAAGCACTGTATGAAGAGTGGATATTAACGCTCTGATATTTCTCTCTTTTCCTTCAATCCATTCAAGAATCTGGGAAAAACAGAATGTATAGAACGGAATGCAGCACTGTAAGCACTCTCAGTCTACAAACATAACCTTCACTCTGTACAAGACTACAAGATTAAGTCCAACTGTCTTACTCCATTCTTCTTTCTGGCACCCAGATCATTAGCCACCCAAAAGTGGTATTTTGCATCTGTCACTAGAGAGTAGTACATTGTTATTAGTTTATTGCAGAAATTCAGTCATTGCAAGAGAAATTACTGAGATAGTTAACATATTACAAAACTCTGTAAAATTAATGACAAGGGAATTGACAGAAGTAATTCAAAACATGTTACAATTACATTAACTCCCTATCAGGGGACAACATTAATCTACTAAAGCTTTTACTTGATTTGTACAAGAGTTTCAGATCACGCATATTAATAATTAAAGTTTACTTAAGCAACCTGCAGGGGTGCACAAACTAAAGTGTTCTTTCAGCTATCCCAATGACAATTGATTAGATTAACTGGCCATTTCAGACTTCAACACTATTATTCAAGCCACTGTGATACAGTGATAGAGCATCTTCATTGAACACTGAGTTATGTAATATAAAAATCTCTGCCTTCTATCAGCTACAATTATGATGAATAAAAATCTGTACTTATTTCCATTTACTGTGATTTGTGTTAAGAGGTACCCAAGAAAACTGTGCACACTCTTCAGGTAAGACACTCTGTGAAATCAAATTTCAGCATCCTTCCAAAGTTATTTGATAAACTTTTCTAAAGCACCGTAAGGCCTAAAAAACTGAAGGTGTATTATATACATAGGATGTTATCAATGAGAAATGCATCAAAAATCTGAATAGTTGAGCAGGTAACACCCACAGACTAGCTCTATAGCCCATCTCCAGAACTGCTGGCTTAGGACAGCAGCAGCACTTATTAACTAGTAAATGCAAGTAAGTGGTCACTCTGAAGACAGCTATTCTCACCTGCCTCTTTTTTGAAGTGTAGTTTTGCATTATCAGTCAAATCCACCTTTTCTAAGACAACCTTTGGGAATACTAGAGAAAGAACAGTTCTGGCGTCAAGAAATGGACTGACAAGAAAACATGTTCTTAAATTTTGCAAGTTCAGCTTAAAAAAAATGGGAACTTGCATTCCATCCACACTTTTAGTGCTATTGTCTCTCCTCTTTCATTACCAACTGACTTTGGTTCATGCTAACTTCTACAGATAAAATTTCATTCTGCTTCATCAGTTTGTTCTGTTAGTCACTGTATCCTGCTGTGTTACCAGCAGTTCTAAGTGTAAGCTCAGATTTTCACTTAAATCAAAATCTCTGTTAAAAACAAACCTTGAGTTTAAAGGGGTCCATATCTTTAGACATTTCTTGTTTTCTCATCTCAGCAATGGTCTTTGGTCCCTTTTTATCAGATTTAGCTGAAAATCCTTGATTAGATAAGAGATCCTCAAAGTCATTTTCTGAAACTTTTGGCTTTTGACCTATGAAAGGAGAAGAACATTAAATAAAAAGTTATATAGGAGAATACATTAATATACTGCACTTAGATACACCTAAATGACATTTCTCACTACCATGATAAATGTCATTCAGTGGTTTGACAAACTCCACAAGACTAACAGGACAGAAATAAAAGGGATCACTGACAAACTTTTCAGTCCAGCCAAACAGATAACTTCATATGCAGACATGTGACTATATACTTGTATGTCCTGCTCTTTCAAAAGTGGAAATAGATTTGAGGGAGTAGACATCTACCTATTCATGGTTTTGGAAACAGTTCCATTTTTCCACTACAAAGTAATTCTAACTGTTGTGCAGCAGTTTTTCAAGTGACCATATACTCAATAGTCAAAAGTATGTAGTCAACATTTAAGTTCAAACTTATACAGAATAATGAAAGGATAAAATATCAACATGAATAGTCATCACAGAACCAACAAGTCTTACAGAACTGTAGAATAACTGAATTCTAAAGAAGCCTCTGTCATTCAGTGCAATCCCCACTCAAAACAGGTGATAACTAGATAAATTTCTCAGGTCCTTGTCCAGTTGAGGGCCACCTGTTTTCAAGGATAAGAAATCATAACATCTGTTGCCCCATTTCAGCATTTCATCATGCTAATTGAATTTTTTTTCCTGCTCTCCAATTAGGCTTTCCTGTGCTGCAACTTATGCCCATTGCCTCTCCATCCAGCCACCTCTTTCCAGATACAGATCGACAGAACCATTTCAACTTAAAGTTCACTTATATGCCAGTTAAAGGGAGGCAAAATCCTAATACCAACACACCAGGAAAATAAAATTTTCCAAGAAGGTTAATGTAGAAGAGGCCATGCCTGTACCTCTAGGCTTCCCTATTCATTTGGAACATCTTAAGGGACTGGTTCCAAGGATGATTCCACCTGCTCCCGTCCCCACCCCTGTCTGAAACAGGGATTTCCAGGAAGTTTAACCTCAATCTTTCTTAAGACTAGCTACTATGCTTCAGTTCGGAAAAATGTGACATACAGGTAAAAGGATGTAACAAGTGGACTACCATGAAGCAATATTATCTACCATCTCTCCATGGATAGATCAAATTTACCTTTCTAACCCAGTACCCATGTGTGGGTGAGTGAATATAGCCCTGAGACTTTATGTCCAAACTTTGCAAATATTTGGGACATGGTCAGGTTGTCTCTGTGATATTCTAGTATAGCTTTGCAAAAGCTGCACACCAGATTTGTCAAGCTCTTGTGATTTCCACTAGATATGCCCTAAACGTAAATAAAAAATGAAAGTACAAGTTTCTGCAGCCAATTTAGCACATCTGACTAACTTCACAGGCCACTCAGAAAACTTACCGAAACTTGGTGTTCTGACTCCTCTTTCTTCTCGTCCTCCGATAACACTGAAGTTTACTATGTAATTTGGTTTAGCTGCTGTGCTGGATTTAGCCTGGGACTGCCATGAAGGACTTGGTGGTTTTGTGGATTTCTGCCACTGATTTCCCAGCTTCTGGGATGGAGCAGTCTTCTGACCAAAGCCACTACTCAAGAGCCCACCACTGGAGGAACCTAACAATAAATACTAAATTAGTTGTTCAGCTCAGTATTATCACCTGTTTAACACAAAACAAACAGTTTGGTCTCAACATCAAACATATAGTTTACAGTGATACCACTATACAAGAGACAGTGTAACAGAAAAATGTGTGTAAAATGAAGTTAAGAGTCACATTAAAAAGTAACTTGGATGGCAGGAGATAGAGTCATTACTGAAAGCCTTTCAGCCTCTTACAACTCAACTGTCAGTTTCAGCAGAAACATTCACTGTTATCTGATTAGCCAGGCGCAGGCACACATAAGGCCAGAAAATAATTTGGCAGACAGTAGTTCTACTTTCCAATTCATTATATTTCAACATCTGTTAATATGCAGAGAACACTAAAAAAACCTAATTATATGATCAAGAAAATGTAATATACCTGAAATATTTTCAAATGAGTACTTTCTAAGTCTATAGTGATTTCTTGCACCACTGTTTCAAAGATGAGACTATTATTCTATAAAGCAGGCAATGTGGCACATGAGTGAAAAAAAAAAAAAAACAAGCCCTAAAGCCTGCAGGAGATACTGTTGTTAGCACCCTGGTGTGATCTATAGGCTAATCATCACAATATTGACTCAATTTTTAGTATCCCATTTCCCTTCATTAAATCTGTATAAACACTGCTTAGCAGCTTCACCTACTATTCACTTTGGGAAGAACGCACAGGGCCTTTTTGCTACTCTAGAATATTCATGATAAACAAATGGAGCAGAATAAAGCTCTTACCTTTAAACGGCTTTAACCTTTTGTCTCACTGATGAGAATAAACCTTAGATTTTTTTTCTTCTAAACCAATACACCATTAAATTGACCATTGTCACCACTGATTGACTTCCTTTGGAAAGACTCCTAGACACCCAGTTCCCTTGACAAGTTGCACATACGTGGCACATACCCATCACAAGGAAAAAATAGCATGATGACTGAATTTAGATACATATTTTTTTGGGGAAAAGAAACATTTTATACCACATTATAGCATCATAAAACACGTTAAGATCTCTTCATGTTGGAAGAAGTCCCTAAAAATGACAGAATATGAATACAAGACTAGTTGTCAAATATGGTTACACACCTGAAGCCAGCCAGAAAGTATAATATGAATGAAATACTGATACTTCAAAACCAGAAATATTTATCACTTGGTTTTGAACGACAAACTTATGATCTCATCTCCTTATTTCTTGGAGGAAGGTGAATTAATATTTGCATCTCCACATACATTATTAATCAGCTGCTGATGATTAGAACCTAACTTTCATATCAAACATATCCCAAGCCAGTTTAGAACTTATTTTCCCCCATTTTATTCTCCCTAAAGCCTCAGAAAAAACACCCAAGCTTGTTTGGGCATATACAGCAACGTAAACTGTTTCCTCTTTCACAACTGGCTCCCCACACCTCCTGACAGCCCCCTCTTGTAGCTGCTGCTCATAGCTGTAACAGCTTACACAAGAGGATGTCTCCCAGGGCCATCTACAAGATACCATACTATACCTCTAAACACCACACCTGAGAGAACCTCATACTGTGATACAACATCTGAAAGATTTAAGATTGCACTGTTTTTTCATGAAAGAACCCAGTTGCATAGACAACTTAGTCTTCAGTCACTTCTAACTTGTGGAATTTACAAGAAAAAAATCCCTGTTAGTAGTCAGAATACATGGTCATGCACACTGAAAAGTTTCATTTCAAAGCATTCTGCATTCATTGTTTCAGTCTTAAAGGCCAACCCACTCTTCCTGTAGGACAAACCAATGCATCACTACCAGCAGCAACTTTTCAAAACTACACTCGTAATTTCTGGTACAAGATCATTTCTAGAAATGAAGAGTGTGAGAACACCAACTACCACAGAATATACTGAAATCCTACCACTAGCCTAATACACTACTACTACTATCACCAACTTTAGCTATTGTTTCTTTTCTGTTTATATAGTATTCGAAATATATAGCTTTCATAAGTCTTCTTCCAGAATAATGGTTTGTATGTGAAGGCCAAAACAATCCTATGAAAACTACAACACCAAGTCTAAACTCCAGTTCTTGCAGCTTCCTGAAAATTCAGTTCAAGCCTAAAAACGTTAGCACAGTGACATCTGGCTAAATCTTAATACAGTCGTTTTTCCTACTGAAAGACTAATGAACTAAGCTGCAACAGGGGAGGTTCAGACTGGACATTAGGAAAAAAATTTTCAGAGAAAGAGTGGTCAAACAGTGAAATAGGCTGCCCAGGGAGGGGGTGGAGTCCCTATCCCTGGATGTGTTTAAGGGTCATTTAGATATTGGGGGATATGGTGTAGGGGAAAACTTTGTAGTAGGGCTGATGGTTGGACTCGATCCCAAGGGTCTTTTCCAACCTGAATGATTCTGTTAATTTATCTAAATCCTGTTAAAATCAGTACAATTTCTTCCACTGGTTCACTGAGTGCTATACCTGCATCTCCAGGTCAAAGATAAATTGATTTTTTTAATGTCATGCTACATATAGGATTTAACAGGTCCCTATTAACCCAAATTATGTATGTAAGATAATTCCACCAAGAGAGTACTCAATTCAATAAACAATGCTAACTACCAAGGCAACAGGGTAAAACCTGTCAGTTCAAACTAAGAGAAAAGGACATTTCTGCAATTCAGCAACTCAGCAATTATAGGCTGTTACAAATGATTCCTTGAACTCACAGAATCGTCTAGGTTGGAAAAGACCTTGAAAATCATCCAATCCAACCATTAACCTAACACTTGACAGTTCCCAACTACACCATATCCCTCAGCACTATGTCAACCCGACTCTTAAACACCTCCAGGGATGGGGACTCCACCACTGCCCTGGGCAGCCCATTCCAATGTCCAACAACCCCTTCTGGAAAGAAATGCTTCCTAATATCCAGCCTAAACCTTCCCTGGTGCAACTGGAGGCCATTCCCTCTTGTCCTATCACTTGTTACTTGGTTAAAGAGACTCATCCCCAGCTCTCTGCAACCTCCTTTCAGGGAGCTGTAGAGGGCGATGAGGTCTCCCCTCAGCCTCCTCTTCTCCAGACTAAACACCCCCAGTTCCCTCAGCCGCTCCTCGTACGACCTGTGCTCCAGACCCTGCACCAGCTTCGTTGCCCTTCTCTGGACACGCTCGAGTCATTCAATGTCCTTTTTGTAGTGAGGGGCCCAAAACTGGACACAGGAATCGAGGTGCGGCCTCCCCAGTGCCGAGTACAGGGGTAAGATCCCTTCCCTGTCCCTGCTGGCCACACTATCGCTGATACAAGCCAGGATGCTGTTGGCCTTCTTGGCCACCTGGGCACACTGCTGGCTCCTGTTCAGCCGGCTATCAATCAACACCCCCAGGTCCCTCTCTGACTGGCAGCTCTCCAGCCACTCCTCCCCAAGCCTGTAGCCCTGCTGGGGGTTGTTGTGGCCCAAGGGCAGCCCCCGGCATTTGGCCTTATGGAAACTCCTCCAGTTGGCCTCAGCCCATGACTCCAGCCTGTCCAGGTCTCTGCAGAGCCTCCCTACCCTCGAGCACATCAACACTCCCACCCAACTGGGTGTCATCTGCAAACTCACTGAGGGTGCACTCGATCCCCTCGTCTAGATCATCAATAAAGATGTTAAACAGGAGTGGCCCCAAAACCGAGTCCTGGGGGACACCACTCATGACCGGCCACCAACTGGATTTAACTCCGTTCACCGCAACTCTCTGGGCCCGGCCATCCAGACAGTTTTTTACCAGCAAAGCGTGTGCCCATGCAAGCCACGAGCAGTCATTTTTACCAGGAGAATGCTGTGGGAAACGGTGTCAAAGGCCTCGCTAAAGTCAAGGTTGACAACATCCACAGCCTTTCCCTCATCCAATAAGCAGGTCACCCTGTCACAGAAGGAGATCACGTTTGTCAGGCAGGACCTGCCTTTCAAACTCATGCTGACTGGGCCTGATCCCTTGGTTGTCCATTATATGACTTGCAATGGCACTCGAGGTGATCTGCTCCATGACCTTCCCTGGCACCGAGGTCAGACTGACAGGTCTATAGTTTCCTGGATCCTCCTTTCTGCCTCTCTTGTAGATGGGTGTCACATTTGCCACCCTCCAGTCCAGTGGGACCTCCCCAGTTAGCCACGACTTCAGGTAAATGATGGAAGGCAGCTTGGCAAGCACATCTGCCAACTCTTTCAGCACCCTTGGGTGTTACCCATCTGGTCCCACAGACCTGTGTGCATCCAGGTGGTGTAGCAGGTCTCTGCCCAACTCCTCTTTAATTGTGCTGACCTCAGTCTGCTTCCCCTCCCCATGTCCCAGCTCATGAGGCTGGGTGTCCAGGGAACAGCCAGTTCCACTGCTAAAGACTGAGGCAAAGTAGGCGTTGAGCACCTCAGTCTTAGCAGCTCTTAGCACAAGAGCTCTCAGATTCTTAGCAGCTAGTCACATTTAAAAGCTACAAATCTGTCACTTCCAGGGCTGTGTGGCCCTGAAATGCAAGAACCTTAGTTCTTTTTATTGCTCTTAGTTTTTCTGCTGTTTGAGAATGCTGCAGTGCTAATTCCTGAGCGTGGGGTGAATATAACAACCTGGGACAAGTGTTACTCTGATGTGTCTCATCTTCCATAACTTCTTGTGCACAGCACTGCAAACTGACAAATGTTCATACTGCTCATTGTATTTGGTGTACAAGTATGGGCTTGATTTGTGCTCATCTTACAACCATAACAGATTTGAGCAGCTGTGAAGGCCTACTGAATTCAAAGAAAAGTATTGAATTAAAAGGAAGACAACCGTCACTTTGGATCTAACAAGGAATTTAATTCAGCTTTCATTTTATATCCTTCACTGCACAGTATCAATGCTAGATAAGAAACCTCATGATCATTTACTGAATCAGCAACCCCTGGTTTCTCATCTCAACTAGATTCTGAAGCATTAAGTACTTATACTGTTTTTAAATCACAACTGTGGTTATCTTCTGAAATATTGTTCTGCATGTTCCACACAATCTCTGTCAAGATTCCAACTTTTCTTGTTACTTGTCTGCTCTCAGCAACTGCCTCAAGCTGGTTGTTAACAATTAAAAGTAAAGATTTATATAAGCTATCAGTTACATTTATAGATAAAAAAAGTAAATCAAACCATGAAGGCATTAAGCATAGTTTCTTAAAAGTAAGATCTTACCTGGAAGACTAGATCCAAGATTGGCAAGATCAGCAAAAGGATCTAAGTTCTGAGATATTGCCTGGCTGAAAGGCAGACCTGAAGACACATTGGACTGGCTCCCTGTGGTAAAAGCTTGACCTGTATAATTAGAAAATATATAATGTATTTGTGTATTTGGAAATTGAGAGAATGAATAAAAGTACAGTTTCCACACCACCTTGTGTAAACCTCCCCAGCATCCTGCTCCATGACATCTTTTACCACCAAGAACCACCATTACTACAGATAACAAACTATCAGGTTCCTCTGCCTTGAACTTACTCTGAAAAAAACACAAGTGCCTTACTAAAGCAGCATGTGATCACAAGAGCATGGAGTCCTATAAGCAACAAAACAAAGAGGCAGGAAAACACATTCAGCAGTTTCAGGTTATTAAACTGACCAAATCTGTAATATTCCTTACTCCTTCTAGTGGAAGGATTTAATTTCATAATACCGTCAAAAAGAGGCTTCAACTGTGGTGACACTACATTGCTGGTTCCTGAGGAATCTGCCCAAGAATCCCAACCACATAATAGATCTGGGTGGCTTGTAGATGAAGATATTTTAGGTGGCTCTGGTGTCAGATTCCCTACAGAAAACAAGAAATCTGATTATTCTTTTAAGAAAACCATCACAATAATGGATGTTTTGCCAATACCAACAGAACCATGCACCACATTGTCAGCTACAACACCCAACTACATGGCTTGCTTAGATTATAATATAGTCACATATAATAGTCACATAGTCTTAAACAGGACTTAGAAGTGTTTTACCACTGGAATTCCTTCATTTATATTTGAAACATCCCATGCACCTCACAGAAGGTATTTTCATGCACAGGCAATGCTATGAATTTAACCCTTTAGGCCTCCTGGACAAAAGGACTGGCTAAAGGATGGCTTCAGGGCACACTGAGGTTCCTGACAACACAGCAGGTAGATAGAAAGCAGTAGCGTTTCACAAAATGGTACTCTATCACTCAGCAGTCTGGGTGCTACACACGTGGAGCCAGGTCACTTCAAACTTCAGGTTTGCCTACCCCAGGTTTCATGTAACAAACTAATAACCTTTTAAGGTTCAGTACATGAATGAATGCATGCAATAAAAGCAAAATACAGGATGAGTGATCTTTCCTAGGAAAATATCGAGAATCACTAGCTCCATGGATAAAAACCATTCTTCTATGTGCAAAGAAAAACCACCATGCCAATTAAAAATGGAAAATGAAACAGTCAGATTCAAAAGGATGTAAGAGTGCTCCCACTTTTAGAAAGTGTCACATCCAACATAGGGTTATAACTGCCACTCTTTAACACTTAGAAATGATTCCTCCCCTCCTTTCCCTCACACACAGTATAAGGCGAGTTATCCTCAGAATGAGAGGTTCTAGATATGAACACTCAAAGCTGCATGCCAGCTCTCAGCATTCCCTTCAAGCACAGCTTGTAGAGACTCAGAGAGAAGCAGAACAGCTTTTGAGAGTAACCAGTCCTTCAGTGGTAGTGACAACAGTCAGTGCTACAGGGAGAGGTGGTATTTCAGCAAACCCAGTATGTTTAATGGTGCTCTAAGACGTTTTGAAGACATAGAGTTTGGAAAGGTAACCTAGACACCCTAACAAAAATAGTGACATTTTGATGCTTTGGATGCTTTAACATCACAGTTTCTCACTTCTCAGCTTCTCAACTGTACATTCTGGATACTGATATAAAAATCACAGAAGCTATTTTATCTTATTTGAGGAAATAATTTGAAGCAAATTAAACATTGCCCTACACCATCTCAATCCACCATTTCTATTTATAATTAGATCCTACAGTTGCAAAAAGAGCACATCAAATACTCTGCAAATGCCTGCTAAGAGCCTATATTACATCAGTCACCTCTGCTGCATGTGAAGGAAAACATTAGAACTTCAGAATAAAATGTATGAAGTAGCCACCAAAGTCTTCTGAAGGTATAGTACAATTTTCAGACTCTTCTCCAGACTTAAGCCTCATTTCCCTGCCTCTGAAACCATGAGAGAAACAGTATGTATTCGCCTCAATACTCAGGAGCCCAGTTATCTGCCACACAGCAGTGTCACTGGCTATAACCATCAGAGCATGCAAAACTGTCTATTCATCAGTTTAGAAGTCTGCTGTACCATATACCACGCACTCAAATTTTAAGGGGGCCTTGAATTAGTATTTATTTTTAAATACTAATCATTTTGACTTATGATCTCTGCTATTACAAGTTTTTTACAGGGTCATAAGGAAATTTACAGCCAGTACAGAACTATGATAAAACCAAGTTGAGAGAAATACGAATTAAGTAAACTACAGCTGAACGCATTTGAAAGATTGGGAAGACACTATGGGAATCAGGTGTTTTATAACTGCTGGTTTAAGAGCATTTAAGTTCATCACCTCCCTCACCCTGAACAAAGCAGGGAGTAACTTACTGCTACATACAGCAGTGAATTTGCAGTGAGTAGTACAAGCTCAAATACATCCACTTTTATCAGCAAAATCTGAAACAATGGAGTACAATGTGCAATATACTGAACAGATAAGATGTTCCTCCTGGAACTAATGTTTATTCTTAGGCTAAATTTTTTCTCATTGTGTTATCTAAAAAACCTCTCGAAACCAGAAATTAGTTTAGAGAGGAGATACTGCTTTATTCTGCGCAGGGCACTAGGTGGAAAGCATCCACAAATCAAGCACACCATACCAAAGCATTTCAAAGTATTTACACACTCCAAACTACATGATTACATGGTTTCTATAGTGATTATTGGTTAGCTGCTTACCGCTTCTATCCCCTATTGGTTAGTAACATACAGTGGGTTTGTTAGCTTTCTGTGCAAGCTAAAGGGTGAGGGTCTGCATCCAGGCAGGGGTCCTACGCTTACTTTATGTAAAACAATTTTAACAAGCTTCCATGTCCCAAGATGTTTCTCTTCAAGGACTGTAGCTCCTGGTTAGAAGTTCCCTACTAAATCTTGTTGACAGTTTGAAGAACAGGCTGACCTACCTGGTGCATCCAGTTTGTCCTTGTATTTGATAAGAAACACTTATATGGATAACAATACATACTAAATAGCCTTGCATGCAATGAGAAACATTTGTGGGGCCTGCCATGTGAGATGAGAAACATTCTCACAGCCTACAATTCCTGGTAAACAATACATTTTTTCCCATAGGTAACACGTGCATATGGTTTAAGCAGTTCTTGAACAAGGCCTCTTGCTCAGGTTAACAGTCGTACAACTTGGGCATTAAAACAGATTTTATCATCAAGAAATAGTGTTACCAACGTGATTCTCTGACTTCTATATATTTTGAAGAGTTATGACAAGACCACGTTCTGAATCACTTCTTTTTGTAACCTGGCACACTGGAGTTCATACAGACACATTAAGGTAAAGTAGCAGAATATATAAAGAAATGATAAAACATGAAGCACAGCTAAATATTCTGAAAGCTGAAGCAATCATGATCATGGGCAAGCAGACCCAAACCTGTGCATATTTATCATCTTTAGCCATACAGCAAAAATCCTTCTTTAATGCACATATTTATAATCCTTAGCCATACAGCAGTAAAACACTGTAGGTCAGGGCATAGTTCTTTACTAACACTGCTGAAACGAAGCTAAGACATAAGAATAAGACAGTGGTAATCAGATCATCTGCATGTTACTATATCCTACACACAACTTCACATTTGGTTTTCTTTATTTAACTTGTCATCTCTACAGGAAATCCTTTAATCACAGAGGACAACAGTATTTTCTGTGAATCAGGAGGCTGGTTTAATATGATGCAAGGTTTTTTAACCTTGTCTCAAGCCTGACTGAGTTGTCACAGAAACTAACTTCTACTCAGGAGACAACTACACTGGTTACTTAGGTTTCTTTTGATCACCTTCCACATCTGCTCTCTTTTGATCAGATCAGTTCATTCTCACAGAAGAAAACAGACTCCTGATTTGATCTGCATTAGAGATAACCTGCTACTTGCATATCCAAACAAACCAATTCTGTTCTCAAAAATGCTCACTGAACAGATACTTACTAAGTAAAAAGGGACACTCCTCCAGCTACTGACAATAGCTTATCTTTGCAGGAGTGGCCACTTAAGAGCAGGTTATAAATTCTGAAGTGAACAGTCATCCCATTTACTACCTTCTCTGACAAGTTACTAGAATTTTTCACAGAAAATTAAATAACCTTGTTAATACACTGCTGTTTAGCAGCAACTGCTCAATATTTTCGTATTACAGGACAGAATGCTGTAACAGATGAGATATTCTTCAAGAACTACCTTTCCTACAAATTGAAATTACATTTTAAAACTCTTACGACTTTGAATTTCAAGCCACATTGAGAAATACAAGTTCAGAATTCTAATTCTTGAATTTGTGTTCACTGAAGCAGCTTTTCTCCTAGTATCTGTAGAGGTTTAGTAACTGTTTCCTACTGAAGAAAGCTTATTCATCACTAAAATTTAATTCGAGACATTTATTACTGCTCCAACAGTAGATTCACTGTATCTCACTGCGGCCGCTTATTCTGAATGAACACCGACATTATTGCTAATTTATTTTTAGTGAGTTTAAAATTGTTTCTCACTTTAATGATCACATTTCCACTTCTCACTGAGAACAGTTCTTCCAAATACGTTATTTAAGAACATGCTTTCATTTGCCCTTTCTTCTGCAGTTACTAGCTACCATGTCCTTACGCTCACTCATTCATATAAAAACATTATAAATATTAATATTCCTAACTTCTTTGCTAAAAATGATACCAGTGACTGGACAGAATGCTAAAGGCTCAACTACATACCATCTCAGCTAAACACATAGAAGAGCTGTCATTTGAAAGGTAAATGTGAAGGAGCATGAAACGTTATCCCAGTTTGTACACTTCCATACAGTTTTTAAAGCCTGCATAACAGAAATATTGGGAAATCATCATATAACAGTAGACTGAAGAGGGATACATTTTAAGCATCTTTTCCCTATGTTGATAAAGCTCCAGAACTTACATTAAAATAGCAGGTATGCTAATTAATTTACCAGGGTTCAAGCTCTCAACCAAAATCAGAAAAAGTAAGCATACAATAAGCACTGAAGTCAAACCTCCAAATATTTTTTCTTCTTCTTCTTCTTCTTCTGTACTGCCTTAAATGTTACTAACAGCTGAACATTGATGGTGGTCTCCTTGAGGTTGCAGGCAAACATTTAAAGAGCAGAAATCATATTTATGTATTTTTCCAACTACATAAGTACATAAAAGTACATACAGTACAGAAAAGAGTTATCTGTCATGTAGAGCATAAAGCACATTGGTATGAGGACAGGCTGAGGGTGCTGGTATTGTTTAACCTGGAGAAGAGAAGGACTGGGGTGGGCAATCTTACCAATGTGTACAAATAATATGTAGAAATGAAGAAGACTGAGCCAGACACTTCTCAGTGCTGCCCAGCGGAAGGACAAAAGGCAGTGGGGCCAAACTGAAACACAGGAAACTATTTAACAGGGAAAATGGTTTTTGTGAGAGCAGTCAGTGACACAGATTGCCCATAGAGGCTATAAAGTCTGCAACCTTGGAAATAATAAAAATCAGCAAGGATATTGTCTTGAGCAGCCTGCTTCAAGCAGGTCAACTAGGTAATCTCCAGAGGTCCTTGCCTCTAAAGTGAGATAGATTTTGGCTGAGATGATGTTCCACAGATCATTATTGCTCAAGTCGTCTTATGAAGAGAAAAAAATTATCATTTATTTGGTAACCTTATGCAGTGACAACAATAGCGTCATAACTAAAAAAGTGGCATAAAACTGGCAACTATGTAAGTATATAACTAAAACACACAGCTGTTGCATCATTTTTGTTCTGTCCTATAGATATAGCAAAGGAAGCAGCAAGTGGAATCTTGTCAGCATAAACAACCACAGCTGGAATATAATGCTTAAATACACAGTAGAGAGGATAATCAGCTGACTATCCTTTCATTTCAAGGAAGAAGCCCTCACCTCAGCCAGGCAAATACTGCATCTTACTTTATCCAGTTTCTCTGTAGCTAACACTCAGACTGCATCACTCAGAGGCAGGGTCAACTAGACTGACTGTCCAACAAGGAGGGACAACTCAAAACCACATGCAGTAAGTCCTGGGAAGAAAACACTCCTGGATTCAGGGTGAGGAATGCAATACCACCATTTCTAACCACTTCAAATTAAGTGAGGGTCTGCAGGGGTGGCCTCTGCTAGGAGAGGCCTGGGCTGGTCTGTGCTGGACACAGCCAGCTCCAACAGACCCACCACAGGACACAGCTGAGCTCCTCAGCCAAGATGGTGTTGCCTCTGGGAAAACGTATGTAAGAAAGGGTAAAAAACACTGCACAGCAGCTAAGAGCAGAGTGACAAAAGTAAGAGGTACAGTCCTGGAGACACCAAGGTCAGTGAAGGCAGCAGGGGAGGAGGTGCTCCAGATGCCAGAGCAGATTCCCCTGCAGCCCATGGAGAAGACTACACTGCAGCTAGTATCCACACTGCAGCTTGTGGAGGACCCCATGCAAGTAGACATGCCCGGGATGAAGCTGCAGCCCACAAAGAGGAGACCAGGCAGCAGCAGGCTCCTGGCAGGAGCTGCAGCCCCTGGGGGGCCCACACTTCAGCAGCCTTTTTCCTGAAGGACTGTACACTACAGTACCTGAAAGACTGCATCCCATGGGAAGAACCTAAGCAGGAGCAGGGGAACAGTGTGAGGATAAAAAAGAGCAGAGAAGAGCTATTACAGACTGACCACAACTCTCATCCCTAGGGATAAGACTCACACTTTTCTTTGGAAGTCAGATTTTAAAAGGAACACTTCTGGCTCTACCACTCCACCATTTTTGCAAGGGTAAGTTTCTCTATAGAATGAGCATGCTTAGAAGCTCCATTTCATAACACTTTGGAAATAGTGTGTTTAGGATAAAGATATAGGAAGACTGAATATCACAAAACTTTGTTTAAAGATGAATAGATTTAAAAATAAATGCATGAGAAAAAGGCTTCACCAAGAATACATCAGAGAAATTAAATAAACCAAATAAGATTAGAATATTACATAATGTACTCCATAAGTATACTGCCAGGATGTATTCAGGTCAAGAAGGTCCAAGCTAGCCTCAGCTTGCATTTTAAGAACTGGATATACTATAACTTGACTTGCTCATTTTTTTTCCAAGGCTTCGAGAAAATCTTTTAAATCTGAATACAATCAAAATATCATTCTGCCATCTAGAAGGTAAGTTTGTAGGTTTTTGTGTACAGTCAGTTCTAAGAGCTCACAGAGGAAACTCCAGCTCCTAACACAACATTAGCAATGCTAGAAATCCTCTTGTATCATAAACATTAGCATGACATTATACAGGAAACCCTTGTTACTTGGTGCATTTGCATCTGTGTTCCCAGAACACAGATCTAATTAAAAGAGCAGTCAAAACAAGTGGATCTACTAAGACACTAATCCACCTTAACTAAGCTGAAAGAGAAGTGAACAGTGTAGCAGAAACTGAGGAACGGAACTCCAGAAGCACACTTACCTATATTTAAGAAATCTGAGCTAGAAGAAGGTGGAAGTGAACTGTGTGTGGAATGAACTGTAGTAGCAGTTGCTGTTGAGGTTGGATTAAGAAAGTCCCCAAAGATGTCTGGACCAGACATGGCTTGATTTTCTGAACTCGATGGCATTGTGAATGGGTCAAAAGGATCAGCTAAAAAAGGAAGCAGAAAACAAAATTATCTTATGCCACATTTTAGAGTAAACAAAGTTGAAAAAGCTGTTCTCCTTTAGAGACAGACAAAAACTAGAGTTCATGTTGCTGTCTTCATGCTGGCAGCAGTCTTTTGACAATTTTTCGTGGCAAAGAATCACCATCTGTCCCTTCCTCTAGACATCTGCACTTTAATGTTGGTACAAGAAGTATTTCAACCACGCACAATACAGACAGCTATGTCTTCAAATACAAATCCTTAACAAGGCTTCATATATTCAATAAAATTTTTTATTTCATCCATAAGACACCTTAAATTTCAGCGATCGTCTGCATACAAACAGAAGAATTACATTTGTTAAATGCTCTATAATGCCAAACCTCCAAAGAATTGAAACAAAACAGACTATTAAACTACTAGAAAGAATATCAAGTGAAACATTCATATTACCACTTTAGATTTGAAGGCACTGGGGACTCTGGGCAGAAAGTGTGTCAACTCAAGAATGAAAATGAACAGAAGCAAGGCTTTCAACAGAGGTCTCTAGTGATTACAGCAAAATAAAAACTAATTGGAAGAGCATTTACAGTCAGCATGGGTTAACGTGTCAGTCAGCTGGAATTATGGCTCAAAATCTTCCCATTTCTCCTGCCCTCTAGGGTCAAAATCCTCAAAAGCCCAGGGACTCCTGGCAGATTCACTCAGAAGCTGAAGAGAAGGAATAATCCTGCCACAGTGCCCTAGCACATCCTGAGATGACCATATTGTACAGGACTCAAACACTTCAAGAAACAAACCCTGGACTGTCATCAAGCTATCTTACTATAGCACTGTATGTACACAAAACCTCAAGTACAAGTTTGATGTTCAAACTGAACACAACAGTGGCTAAATAGTCTCACTTCTGCAATTACCTTTCTCTTAGCCAATTCAAAGATAGAATGAGATACATACATGACTACTGCGCAGGTGTTTCACGGAGTAAATAAGAAAGTCAAAGATAGATAAAGTAATAAAGCTTCTCTTTTATAGACTTCTGCCTATGTAAAAAAGTAAAGTGATTTCTCACTGACTGCAGTAACAAAGTTCAATACTGAGTTGCTTCAAAAGAAATGAATATTTTAAATCACCTATTTAGAAAATTTAAAATATTTTTCAGATATGTGTAGATTAAAGCTTTTAGTCCAAGTGAATGATCTTGTGCAAATAAGATAAACCTTCTAAAAAGTTTCCCAGATAGAGTAATATTCCCAAAAATTTTACTACTAACTTCAGGCAGAGAACTGCTATTCCCAAAAATTTAATCATGTGACAGAGCTACCTATCTATTGGTAAGAGGGACAGAACCTCTAAACTAAAACACCTTGTTTTAAATACCAAATAGACAGCAGTGTGCAACATTCTCATTCAGGATACAGATATGCCAACATCAGTAAAACCCGCAATAAAAACATCTTTTAGCAGTACCATTATCCTACTGGTTTGAACAGTAATCTACAGGATTTCCAGTTGTCTAGCAGTTTTACATGATTAAGACTCAAAAATCCCACACAAATATTTGGCCTAAGCATCACAGCTCTGTACCACATCTAATGCTACTGCTTTACATAAAGTGCAAGATAGTACTAAAATATTAAAACTCCTAGCCAGAGAAGTTATTTACATGTGGATTTAGAAAAGGATCTAGCACATAATGTTTGTATGGGAAAGCTATGGATTCTTTATGTATACTGAATGTCCTTTAAATTCAAAATCTGATTCTTTTCTGTTTACATGGTTTAAAACTAATAGAATATTGCCAACATAACAAAATTGCTGTTTATTACCAGATACTTCTCTCCTTCATGCAGTAAAACCACTTATTCTATGCAGATTCTTACTATAGATCAACATGTTTTCAGTGTATGGATCAAAATATGGTACTAATTTTCCAAGCATACAGCAAGCAACAGTTTTTAAACTGTTGGCCAGCCAAAGAGTACTAATGTTAAGTTTACGTACCTGAAGACATGGCTGCTGCTGAAGACGTACCCTGAGTAGCAGGTGGACACTGACTGCTGAAAAAGAAATCTGTTCCTTGTCCAAGGAGATCTCCAGTGGGTTCTTCTGAAATCTCTGATACATTACCCACAAACAGATTGTTTAGTAAGTCCGCATTACTTGATGAAGAGTTTATTCCTGAGATAGGTTGTTTCTGTTCTGGTGAAATATCAAAGTCTAGTCCCAGTAAGTCTACATTCTCTTCAGGAAGAGATTTTTCTAACAGTGTAGATTGAGCTTCAGAATTGGCTTCAAAAAGCAAGTCTCCTTCTGGTGCTATAGAGTCTTTTTCATCAACAATTACTGCACTTTCTTCACCTAAAAATGTAGGGAATTCCTCATCTGAAGGATCACTCTCTTCCCTGTCATCAGATAGCTGAACACGATCATTTTTAGATGAACTGTCCTCTATTCCACTTTCTGGACATTTTCCTTCTTAAAAAGAAATAACAACTTTAGATTATCGGATTCTTCTGCCAATAATAAGACAGACTTACATGGTGAGATCACATGAAATCAATCCTTGATTAATCAAAACTCACAGAAGACTTCATGAAAAATGAACTGTTGCCTCTGCACATGTCAGCCAAAGGGGCAGCTCACTACCTTACTTACCACTCTGCAAGGGTAGGTACTATGAAATTTTTTTTAAATGTGACTGACTTGGACATTCACCTCAGGAATCATACCACTTATGGCTTAGAGAATCACTCAGTAAGTGCTGCTCCACTCAATGACAGCATTCAATAACAGCATAAACAGTTGCTGAGCAGTTTTTGCCAACAAAGCAAAACCCAGAAAAAGGAATTACACACAAAATAAAATTACATTTTCTCAGTCCATACATACTGATTTTGACTCCACTGGCTAGTCTACTTTGTTTTCTTTATTCCTCAGCCAGCCTAAGTGTGGTAGTAGGAATGCAAAGGCTTCCTTGCCTTTAAAGTTAAGATTTTTGCAGGAAAACAAAAGTTTAGCTCAGTATTTAAGTTACACAGAAAACCAAAAACCACTACTTGGTGTTTATCCAAATGAAGCAGAATAACCACTTGGTGAGCTCTCCAGATTAACCCTTTATATAGCTTTTTCTCATGGACTGGTGAAATAGTGACTTTTATTGCATAAGAAGGCACTTATTGGAAGGTTGCACAAGACAAACATAAAACAGAGTTATTTCAGAGGAGAACCTGTACCTTTCCAGTCCAGAGAATGAAAGAAGTTATTTGCATCAGTGCTACTGCTATGTGGGGATTCTGTATCAGTAGGTGCACTTTCTGAAGACTGCTCCAGCTGAGATGTTTCTGCTTCATACTGTGCAGTTGAACCCGGTTGTCTAGGCAGCTCCGGTTTCCCTATAAAACAGATTTTAAGCCAGAACCCTTAAACTTCTAAAACTCCAATCCTCGTCATAGCAGCTGGTATTTGACGTGCAGACTGACTCCTATACTAAGACAACCACCTCAAAGTATCTCTTGCTCTGCCAAGGCAAATTCCCACCCCCACTCCCCATTTAAAATCTCACTGTTAAGTTTGTTTCAACTGAAAAAGCTTTTAGGACCCTATTTTCAGCTATAACACTAAATTAAATGAGATTATAGAAAAAACCTCAAGCATTCTATTTACATTTGTAGGAAACTGTAATTAACACCTCACTTGTACCACCCATCCCTAAAATATGCAAGAGCAATTAACAGCATCTGCAGTAAGGAACAGAACATCAGAAAAGAGCAAATACAGCTATAGAAAAAAACTAGTCAAAGAACATGGAGATAAACATCTCAGAGGAGTTAATCAATGCACAGTGTGCTGCAACTACTTGTATTTCTTATTTTACTGAGATCAGATATTGAGTGACTCTTGTGCAAGACTGAGTTGAGCCGAGTTAGCTAATGCTGTATAATCTTTCAAAAAGGAAGTTTCCTCAAGGCAAATAAGAAGACTCCCTAAAATAATATGTATTCAGCCACTGTTTGAAAAGAATGGGATGAATGCTTGGGAGGAAGCTATTTGTCTAAATACCAAACAGGTAGAGCACTTTTTTACCCTCCTTCTACATACTCAGTTGTAGCTTACAGAGATGCTGTAAAAAATAGTCTGTCCCTGAAAACACAGATGAAAGATCATGATTAATGAAATACTGCAAATTCTATTTCAGTAAGGCAAGTTTTATAAGACCAGTTCACAGCACCTTCTCTTGTACTATTCTGTTCCCACTAGTTTTAAGAAATATTTTCAACATTATCTGAAACCCTTACAGTTCATTCAGCAATCAAAAAGTAAAAGTGACTTGAATAGGAGCAGCTTGAACAGATTCTCATTATCACTGTAACACATTAACTTTAGTGTGCTGAGCTGTGTTCACACTAGGATTTTTTAAAATCTACATAAACTAACTTAAATAGAAAATTACCCAAATCATAATATAAACCAAACATATCCTGAAAAAAAAAAAAAAAGATAGCAGCCATTACCTTGTATCAAAAGAAATGTAATTAACATGTACCATTATTAGGAGCAGAGAGTAAGATCTCATGTATGGTGTGCTAAAATCACCACAATCTCCATTGTGCTTTTTATTCTGGAAGCACAGAGAAGGCTCAAGAGCCTTAATGAAAATGTCAAAGCTAATTACTGATACCAGAAGAAAGATACTAAACAGCATTAACTGGAATTAATGCAGACATCTACAGATGAAGCACAGAATATGTAGTATTAAAAAACCTAAATGTCTGCTGGATCACACTGGAGAAGTTGAGAAATTGAATTACAACATTACTTGGCTATACATAAGAAGGATCTTGATAAACACTTTCATATTTAAGACCATTTGAGAGGAATGCTCAGGTGATTTTAAGTGAAGTGATAATGGTGCCAGTTTAGGCAAATACAACTCTTTCAAGACATTCTGCCTACAAATTCTGGCTGTCACAATTCCATTTGTTAAAATCCCTGCAAAGAGTATATTCAGAGCTTTAAAGCAAGCAAATGTAATGACAGTGGAGGTAAACCAAAGATAATTATAGTACATTATTGAGGATAATTTATACTCCTTCATACAATGCCATTTTTAAGTTATAGTTACAAAAATCCCTTTTAAATGTCACTTAAAAGAACATCAGAAATGAAACATAAGCCTCAAACACTAAGTACAGTAGAAATTTTTATCATGTTCCCTAGTTTTTCAAGAGATTCATTACCAAATTTTGATAAAATCTCTTGCTGTTCCTCTCGGGTGGAGAAAAGAATCTTGGGATTCAGTCCCTTTATATTCATATTGTCCCATGGTGGCTGTTCACAGCTAGGTCTATCTCTGGGTTCCACCTCTACTTCCAGATTGACTTGAAATAAATCAGGATATTTTTCTTGTATATCACAGGCATCCAGATCATACCTGCAAAGATACATAAAAGTAGCTTGTTGATACTGATGTCTAACTAGTTTTGTCTTGGACTGCACTGAATTTAAACTTTATAGCAATTAGTATAAGGCTTAAAACATGCTGTAGTTGCTTATTTTTTCCATATATTTTAAACAAGTGTTATTTTGGTAGAGAATCTGTTTTTGTATCATGAACAAAGCCTTCAGTTTCCTGGAGGTGAGAAAACAAAGAATCTTCTTGCAATCAAAGTCATTTACTTCCTACATTGACTGTATTTCCTTCCCCCACCATATGTTAGCTTGGCAGGTTAAACTGTTTCAAAGAAGAATTCTTCCAATCTCCCACAAAAGGGTGTCAACATACTTGGCAAATTTCACTGTGGTGGCATTTCGGGGCACAAAACCTGTGTGGAACTGAATCTGAAACATCTTCATTGAAGCCATCTGTTTAAAACAAGAAATACAGGGAAACGGCATAAATCCACACCAACAGTATGCAGAGTGTTCTGCCTTTAATATAATGCAAGTATTTTTAGCATTTAAAATATTTAGAAGTATTTATTTTTCTACCACTTGTTTAATTCCATGTATACTTTATCTTGAAATTTAAATTCAGTTTAAGACAGAATGTAGATAAATCTATTACTACCGGAAACAAACCAAAAGACCATGAACCAGATATATGTCAACAGTAACCTCAGACCATCAAAAGCTTAAGTATTTCCAGACCCTGTTCTAGAGGATGAAACTGCATGACCTTTTCTGATAATAATACACTCAGAAAAACTCATTATGGAATACACTAATTAAGAAATATGTCATATATAAAAGAGTCCATTCAGAACAGTTTTAAATGTAGCACATTTAAAAGGACAATTTGTAAGACATGCAAAGAGTTCTTTTTTCTATGCAGCTTAAGTCAACCATTTGTCCCAGACAGAATTACAGGGCTTTTCCAAACTGATTGATTATAACCATTCAACTTTCCCACCTCTTCTGAAAGAAAGTGCCTGATCAGCACATGAGAATCCAGAAAATGCTACTATAGAAGACTGATGTAGTTCCTGGTCTTGCACAAATCCAAATTTCAGCAAACTGATAAATCAGCAATGTATTCATTCCCTGGCTTTACTTACAGAACACGTGGAATAGTAAGGACAGTCCTTCCATATAAAGCAAGTAATGAAGCAATAGTACAGTAAATATGATATAATAAAATTGAACCATGAAAGCTGTAAAAGAAACAAGCTTTAGAAAATTCTTTTCTCTTAGGGTAGTATTAATAGCAGGAATAATTAATAAATATTGTTTAATAGGCTTAATTAATAGAGCACAGGTGCTTTAAGAACAATACTGACAGTTCAGGCAACTTAGAAAGGCTAGATAATGAAAAGCTAGACATAGATAAAGTATATGTTAAATAGAACTTTTTGAGTCTTTTCTCAGAAGTCTAAAAGTGAATTATGATGAAGATTGCTAAGAAGATAAGTAACCACGATGACCAAAGACTGCAGCAGTGAGCAGCAGTGTCCGAAGAGGAATTAGAACAGAACGATAAGAACTAGTCGAAACTGTGGAATACAATGGACTTTTGAAACAGATGATGAATTGAGAGTTGAAAGTTCCTGGAAAATCACCAAAGACTCTTTGTATTGTATGTTATATCATACATATAGAGTGTGCTTTTTGTTAGCTGTTGCCACTCACTGAGGTGGCAGCCCAATTCTGAGTTGTTAATAAAGCCAGCCTAGATACCCACAATCTGGTGAAATCCTTTAACAAAAGCTTTCCTCGTAAATGAGCATTTATTAAACATTATAACCAGAAGTCAAGTAACAGGCAAAGCACTGCCAGCAAGTTGAGAAAGGGGATCTTTCTCCTCTATGCAGCACTAGTGAGGCCACAACTAAAGGTCCTGTGTCCAGTGCTGGGCTCCTCAGCACAAGAGAGACATGGACAAACTGGAGAGAGTTCCTCTGATCCATCCATACCTACCACAAACTACATATGAAAACTGGAATAACCTATTAAATCAGTTTCCTTAATCCCTTGCTACAGAAGAGATTTCCTAGAAGATAAACTAAATCCTCTCTCAAATTGACTGTGAAGAAGTGGGAGACATTCCCAATGCCCAGCTCTAGGCACTTAACAGCAATATTGAAATGTGGGGGTTGATCTCTGTAGGAGTTCCGCAGAGAGCTTCAGGGGACACACTGAATATTGTTCCGTCAGAGCTCCACGATCACCACAAACACTGTTGATATATCATGTGTTATAGCAGTTGGATGAGAAAATGCTAACATTTTCCAATCAATGAACTGGAAACCACAGAAACCAGAGAAACCACAAGGAAACCCTATCATCACTGAAACTGAGACTGCATAAGTATAAGCTAACCTTGGCTGAATTCTCCCCTATTGTATGCCTTCTCCACTGAAGATCTTAAGCCATAATAAGCCATTATTTTTGCACATTAAAGACCACTTCACTAAGCTTTCAGTTTTGAGGTGTTCTGAAAGATCTGGCCCATAGCACTCTGGGGACATTAAGAATGTCTTGAACCTGTGCAACATGACAAGATCTGATACCTTCCTACATAGAAAGTAGAAAAAACACAGGGAAAACAATTTATTTCAGTAGTGGTAGATATGTATAAACATGCTTGTTTGCCTCAAATGTATGGCAACTGAAGAACCCCTGGATCAATTTTCACAATGCTCCAAGTTATCCTAAACTCTTCACTACCCCTTCCTATCTTTTACATGGATCTCTAAGTTTAATTTGGGTTACTCATCTGGAGAAAAAAAATACTTCCTTTTTAGAAATTTGAAGACAGGCTTCATTAGCAAGTTTTTTGTTATCTTGCGATACAGTCACATACATAGTTGAATTAAAAAAAGGAGACATGCATTCTCATTAAGAGAACAAAAACCAGTAAGAAAATTTATAAATGCTCGACCTGGCTCTAGTAATAGGGTACAAAATCACATGGATTTTTCTAGCATATTTTGTACAGGTAGTCCCTGAAATTCCACTTTTCTACTGAGTGATATTTTTCCTTTGATTGCAGTTTGTGTACACAGAACTAAGAAGTTCTGGCTTGTTGTACAAAGTAACAGATAACCATCACTGCCCCCCAAAAAAGCTGGAGGCTTTCCATGCAAATAACTGTCACTACTGAAGTAATTTCCAGAAATGCTTACTGAAGAATCTACATGCAGAGCACTAAGAATGGACATACTTACTAGTTTTGAAAAGGCTGAATTGCCAAGTACATGAAAGCCTCACACATTTCTTTGAACAAAGAATAGCAAATAAAGCCATATACTTAATGAGATCACAAATACAAGTATGATACAAAACTGCAACAAGAAAAAACAATTCTTCCTTGTAGGCTGTTAAATTTATCATTACCTTGGCTTGTAGCCGGCCTCCTAGTGTTGACCTGGCATGGTAGATCACAATGAGAACATCTCCCTGAACTGTTATACCTAGTGGAATTACTGCTTTCCCATCTTCAATTTTAAACTCCCTGACAAAAAAAAAAAAAACAACAAAACAAACCACACACAAAAAACCCACAGTTAATTTTGTGTAAAAGAAAATAGTACATTACCTTATGGTTAGCTTGGTTTCTCCAAGGCCTTCAATACCAACCCATAAAAATCTGCTTCAAGGATAAAGAATTCACTCTAAATGATTAAAACTTAAAAGCTGCTGTAAAAGTAACAAGATTAACAGTTGCCTACAGCAGAGCAACAGGAGGCTTATAGGTCTCAAATTAAATACAGGAGAAATGTGACTTCAACAAGCTACTGGGAAATGCATATTATAAATGAAGCTGTTTCAAAGAAAAGTGCAGAGAGAAACTGTAGCTGCACTGCTGTGACATGGAGGACTCCCACTGAGGGACAGTGGTAGAGAAAATCAGCAGAAAATGTTGTAACGCCACATAGCTGTTTCTGTTCTGCTCTCCTCAAGTTCATTAAACTCCTTTTGGGGCTTGGATTTATAGGAAAGCTAGAAAAACTTTAGAATTATCTTCTTTTTCCTCTGCCTGTGCCTATCTACACTAGTACTGCTATTCCTGTGCTGTATTACAACAGCAGACACCACAGCTGTACAGGAGCTAATAAGTACTCCCCTTACACTACAGTGCTTAAGGCGATCCTTACTGTTTCCATTACTGAGATACGATGTTCAGTTCAGTACATGTACACCAGGAGTCAGCCTTCTCATTTACACCACACTGAGTGAGAGGAAAGAGGGTCTTGCTCACCACGGCTTCCCAATGCCTACCGTACCACTCTACCACCATCCCACTTTCTGCAGTAGGAGATCCAAACTGCTATTATAACCATGTTTTCTCTTTCCAATGATTTACTTTTCAAGAAGGGGATAGAGGAGCCATTCCATACATTAAAAAAGCTTTCTGCTGAACTGGCACATGCAAAATCATGCTTTCACCTCCCAGTAAGGACTTCATATTTTAGTCTGCAAAAACACAGCACGCTGTTTCAGAGCAAATCATAAGATGTACTTACTTCATTTTGTCATATTCCTGGGAGGTAGTGGTTACTCTGTCATCTCCCACATAAACCTCACAAAAAGGCCTGCAGCCATTACGCTGCTTACTGAAAAGAGGAACTGGAGTCATAATGATTGATCTGACAAGGATAGGCTTGCTGTGAGGAATAATGGGTTCTTCAGCCATCATGTCACACATGTATTCAATGTATCTGCCAAAACCAAAAGGTACTAGTTTAGCCAGAGAACCAAATCCTAAAAATGGGTGAACACAATGAGCTCACAAAATTCAGAACTACTTTCTCTGCCCATGATACATCTATTTTTCCGAGTATTTTGCTGTTTGAACACATATTATTGAAATAATTTATCTTCCTAAAATAGTAGCATACTCGTAATTGCATATATACTTGCTTCAACAGTATCCTACAGACTGCTACCATACCTTTTATGAGAAGGCCAAATGCCAGGAGGACAGCGCTTCATACTGAACATATAAACTGCAGCTTCAGCAGTAGTGAAGAGACGACAGAAGCACAGAAAAGAACAAACTACAACTGCAGATGCTGCTCTTCCATCCTACAACAAAAATTGTAACTTTGTTATTAAACCTAGTGGAAAAAGCATTATATAAGTTACTGAAGAACATGCTATCTCCTTTCTTAATGTAATGAAGTCCAAGGTCTAGTGTAATAATTAGATTTGAAGTTTGTACATGAATGTTTTCATTTGATTTCCACACAATACAAAAGATAAGACATACTAACTTCTTGCTCAAGTGTGAATAATTGCTTTACCTTAACACTGAAATTTTCAATTGATGTTTATTACCTTATCACTAATACCCATTTTTGAGTTTGTTTCCTGGCTGCTACTTGAAATCCCAATTCAATGTTATTTTTAGCTGGTAATTATGGACTTCTGCTACAAGACAAGTCCTGAGATTCTGAAGAATTAAGTCATGCTAAACTCTTTAGTCTTCTGAAAAAACTGCCTGAGGTTAACAGCTTGCCACAAATCTAAGAGAAGGAAATTAAAACACTGAACATCTTTCTGTAGGGTCCACAGCTACACACATCCCAGATTCATCCCTACAGTATAAAAGACTGAAGATTCAGAAGAAGTAATAATGGTCAACAGAACAGGAACTCTGAAGGTTTTTTGTTAGCAACACAGAACAGATTTTTTTTTGTAGTCATTTGGCATATGAATGTGGAAGTGGGGAAGAATTTAACAGGAATCAAAGCAGGCTTCTATTCTAAGCATTACTTAGATCTATGGAAAGGTCTGCCAAGCACCATAAGAGACAGATCTTTAAAGAGCAGTTCAGCAAAACAATATTATTAATGCTGGTGTAACTAGCAAGTCCAGTGATTTCCAGAAGTCACTAAACTAGTCTATGATTCTATTCACTAGACCCTGTCTTTCAGTTAAATTTCACCAATGGAACAAAACCATGGTCCCTATCCTAAGATGCCTACAACTATGAACGCAAGGGAATAATGAAACAACACTGATCAACCTGACAAGCAATTACATATGTACACTTGCATTACAAAGCTGCTTCCAAATTAAAGCGCCACACCAAAGGGAGAAAAACCATTGTACAATGAGGTCAGCAAGCAAGTCACAGCAAACGTTTTGCCACTGAAGTCAGAGGATGACTCTACAAGACTTTAAAGACCACTTTATATCCAGAAATATCTTACTCATTAGTAAACAAATGACAGAACCTTGCACTTCAGAAAGAAGCTGGGTAAGTTTCAGAATGGGAGCAAAAGAAACACTCCCACACACAGATGAGACGGTAATGTAAGCAAACTGTAAGCAACATTGTAAGAAAAAACTGTTAAGTATGTACTAAACTTCCAAGACATAGTACTGTTACAAACCTCTCATTCCAGTTCCCTTCAGTACCACCTAGGATAATCTCTAAAACCCCAAAACTCAATTTAAAGAACAGGATAAGAATCCACAAATTCAAGAATAAATGAAATTAATTTATTTATAATATTATCCTAAATTAAAAGAAAAAATTAAATGCGTAACAGATCAGAAAACTACCCTTCTGGATAACTTTTCAGTAGGTTATTATTTGCAGTGTAATTAGTACTTCCAACTTCAGCTACAACAGAAACACAAAAGCTGTAGAGGAAAATATTAGGAGGTTCCTAAAAGAAAGGAGTAATATTAGCTACATAGAAATACTGCCAGAAAAATCACTACCCCCATAGTAGACTGGATCATATACATTAGGAGTAATTCCTCCACAAATTAAAATAATTTTTATTACTCAATTACATCAATTGCATCAATTACATAGAGCAAGTTGGGTGAGACTACCCGTAGAGACAAAAAACCCCACCAAACAAACCCTTCAGAAATACAGTCTACGACCTTTCTTTCTCTCTTTTGAGATGGCTTATTCCCTAGGTAGAATTCAGTGAATTAGAAAAGGCTATAGTAAGTATCTCTAATGTGGTGGAAAAAATTAGAAATGCTACAACTGATGTGACAGAAACATTACAAAAGGCAATTACTGAAATTTCTGAAGTCATCCTTCAAAACTGAATGACTCTACACATAATGCTGGCTTCACATGGAGGAGTGTGTGTGCAATTATGAATTCTAGTTGTTGTACACAGACAAAACAGGAAAAATATGGATTTTAAAATAATAAAGCAACAATTAGGCATTTTGCAAGAAATACAAAAGGACGATACTTCCTTACTTTAAAAAAATACAGAACAAGCTGACTTCACAGTTACCAAATTTCAGATAATTAAAACAATTACTTATATTGATTGTAAATATAGCTGTAATAGTTATAGTAACTTACTCAACAATTCAATGTTAGAACTCCTATTCATGATATAGTGAATTCCTTTAAATGAAGAATAGAACCATAAGCACTACACCCTCAAAAAAAAAGGGTGGAATGAAAGGGCTCAGACAAATTAATTTCTGACAATTATTAAGACTAAACTGTGATCTATGAAAGCTTTGCTTGTGTTTTGCTTCATTTGTTTCTCAAGGACTCCTGACTTCTCTACTGTTTCCTTAGGTCTCTGTTTAGGTAACATTAAAATGCTCATTAGGCTCCCTAGGTAATCACCGATAGCAGACTCAAGGCCTTCAATGGATACTTGAGCAACTCCTAGAATGGGAAACTAAGGGGGGGGGGGGGCAAGGGACAGGATGGACTCAAAGGGACACAGATATCCTACTACAGGGAGGATGATTTTGCTGATTTAGGAAGAATGCACCTGGACTTCACAGCACATGCTCTGGAAAGAGGGTCAACAAGTGAACACCCTGAAGACGAGCACTTCTTCTCTCAACCACCGAAGACCCTCACTATTTGGACTATGCATGCTTGGACTATGTAAATGTATTCCAGGAACTCGTTATCCTAAGATACACCTTTCCAGGAAATCTAATTAATATAATTTGTGCATATATAAACCGATGTCCCTTGCTAATTCTTAGGACACCTTATGGTGGAGAATCCCCACTGCAATCCCAGCACTGCTAATAAAGATTATCTACTTAACAGTAAAAACTTTGTTTTCAACTGCTTGTTCTTAACTGGATCAAATTACAAGGTAGAAATTTAAGAATTCACTGCATTATTGCAAACCTCTACAGTAAAAATCAAAAGGTCAGGAAGCCCTACCTGGTTCTGAATCCAGCCACCTCAGAGGCAGTTTCAGATTTACAAGAAGCAACGCTAATGTTTTGTTATCCAAGAAAGTCTATTAGACCAAAACATTATATGTCTACCAGACAAAGCATTCTTTTCAATTGAGATTTCCTAGCTTGTACATGTACAAAAATTCCCAGCTAGATTAATTCAAGATACATATTGCAGCTACCATGTCTCATAGTTCTGGTCTATGTTTTTCACATCAAATCCAGCATGCAGTCACATATATACAAGCTTCCCTCACACCTGAGGAAAAGGTACCTTTTAGTTAGGTACCTTAAAGGAAATACTGCAAGGGAGCTAATTATCTGCTTCTTACCTACTTGACCAGCAATCATATGATACTTAGGTACTGAAAGTACCACTTTAATACAGATTTAGATTCCTAACCTCATAGCAGCACTGAAAATCCCACCCATTTTCAGGAGTTGGCACTAACTGACTTTTTCCATGCAAAACACTATATAAGGAAGAAGTACGCTTTGCAAGATTAACAAATCCTCTTTTAGAGTCTGATAGTGATTCCATATAGACTACAATACTGTATCAAAGGACTGGTTATGAACTCTTTCAGCAGCATCACAAGCATTTTAACTATCATGTTTTGCTTTTTACAGCACAGGAAAATAAAAATGTGAAAAATCTACATGCAATTCTCTTACACAAATATAACACTGACATCATGTTTACAAATCTTGAGCATAGTAACTACTCTTCAAATTCATTTTTCACCACATGACCTGAGGTGCCTTTTTGGGTTATATCAAGCTCAATGATACATTAAAGAACAATGAAATTTGCACAGCAATCTGCTGTCAGCAAAAGCAAGTTCCACCAAGTGTCTCAGTTTCTGCAATTCTGCAGATACTAATTATATTCTAAATGGACAGTAGTGGGAAACACAGTGTATATCCACTGTGACTCAGAAAACATGAACGAAAATAGAGCAAACACAAAGTAGATTCTTTCTTCCAAAGGTTACTTTGCCTTAATCCCTCCTATATATTACCTTCCACACTACATGCAATCAGGCAAGGTCTACATTACCCTATTAATTTGCTTAAAGGCTAAAATTTATGTAAATAACTTTCTTTCCTGTGAGACGTGGGGGCAATTCCATGCTCCTATGTCTTTAGGAAAGCCAGCAATATTCACAAACTGAGTGAATACTAGCATTGTTATTCACGATTTAAAACTGGATTAAGCAAAGCACTTCAGATTTAAACCAATTTCTTACAAGGCAGTGCACAATGCAAACATTTTTCTGGTCTTGTTTCAGCCATAAATGCATGTTCTTGCATATGCTATAAAGATTCTGAAGATTTGGTGCTCGTCTTGCTGGCCAGCCACATTCAGAAACCTGCAACAAGAGAGACAGCAGAGGTGAGAAATGAGATTACACAGTCACATACACTTGCATAGCATGAACTGTGTATGTAAGAAGCAATTTTACACTTTAATGCTACCTTCAGGTAGAAATTAAGCAGGATGCTCAAGAAAACTAGTCTCAGAAAGTGTGAGCACCACTTTGAGATAAGTGCAATAAAACTCCAGTCCTGGAGTACAGTCCTGTGTACAGTCTGCTGCACTAGAAATATCAACAACGCAGATTACTATCTGAAATTTTCTTAGAGCAAGGAATAAAGTAAACAGTTTTCAACTTCATTTGTGCACCCATTAGAGCAAAAAACCCAGAAACATGCGGTTTGCTTTTACATTTGTCCTTTATTCAAAGGGCCTCAACAGCTAATAGACTTCTTCAGTCAGTGCTACAAAACACTGTCAAATAATCAGCTTCACTGCTGAGAGTCTGTATGCTTAAAATCCACAGTCCAGTAAGAATGCAGTATATGAAACCTGATCCTTAGGCCCTTGGAACACCTAAAGAGTAGATGGTCTGCCAGAACCAATGAAACAACTTACAACACAAGCTTTTTCTGTATCTTTTTAGCCAGGACCACAATTGCTTAATGCAAAAGACCAGCTTGCTATTAGCAACGTGTTTTTTTACCCAGGTAAGTGTTCAAGGATTACTTTGAGATGAATTACCTGAACTGACTATCACAAAAAATTCTCAATGAGAGTTTTTGCACCAAGTTTAGAAAAAAAAGGCTGAAAGAAACAGTCTGACATAAAAAGCCTCCTACAACCTTCCACTGAATTCTAGTATTTTGATTAAAAAACAGGGCAGTTTCAGAAGGCATCACTCTGAGAGACTGAAACCGAACATTCATTTGTTCATAAAGGTTATGCAAAGTTACCACTGAATAAAAACTAGGCAAGCAGTCCTTGAATCCTGTGGTGAACAGGAATTTAAATGTGGGCTTCAGTATTTCTCAAACATTACAACAGCAGTAAAAGAATCATATTACAGCTACAAACCAGAAGACAATCTACAAAAACATGTGTATTCAAAAAAGCAAAAAGAACTGACTTTTTCTGATTTACCACTTTCTGCACAAACACTAGTTTTGTTACAAGATGTATACCATACAACACAAACTTCTTTTCCTTGGCTATGTTTTAAGCTAAAAATGTTCTGGTCATTAGCAGAACAATGAAAAGTACGCAACTTCCCTGAGCAACCTATTCCAAGTAGGACTCAAAACTAGCAAAGAAGACCTCAAAACTCCCATTAACTTTAACCAATGTTAAAGAAATTTGTAAGAGTTCCATACAGATAGCATACAGCAAGAAAGCAAGACCATACTTTTTCATAAATACCTACTAAGCAAAGTGTCAGAATTAATTTCAGAAGATGCTCTCCTCTGATCAAGTTTAAGGCTTGCCATAATAATCTTTTGCAGGCACCAAAGAAAAGCTAAGCTTCCTTGGCTTCCTCCTTGGCTGCTCTCACCTAGCACTGAATAATGAAGTTGTCAGTCAGTATTGCTCATTGTGTATCTGGATTTCAAAGACAGACAAGGAAAATTTCCTTAATATATTTAATTTTCAAAGTAAAATGGTTGCCTTCTTTTGTTTTTTTCAAACAGAAGACAATGTGTTGTAGAAACTTTCTAAAAACAGCCAATAAAGTGGACAGGAACCTACAATGTTTTGACAAGTTATGATCTACTATTACCTCTCAGCAAAACAAAGATCATAAGACAAAATGAATATAAGAAGTACATGTAGACCAGAAGAGTTCCAGATCACTGGCAGATTTAGCTGTGTTCATATTACCATTCATAGTACCAATACATCAGGTGTTTAGGCATCTTAGGTTTGCATAACCAAAAAGCCATCCTCAGGGTAAACAATTTCCCAGTCACAGAAAATATAATTTATAATTATTATTCCATAAACAGAGATTGTTGGCTTTGTAGAATGAGGAAAAAATCGGTTCACTATGTCCGCCTCAGTGGACATCAATCTAGTGCTAAAAAGGATTGCTGAAGATTTTGCTTCAAGGTACCTGCTCCAAATAATCATGCAGGAGGCTTCATGCATGATTACACTTTCTTTGCCTTCCATATCAAACAGCCTCTGACTGAACCAGATGCAAAAAAAGAAGTTGATTGCCTCCACCCAGAAGCAGTAATCCTTTTTTCAGGTGTGACAATACTTTGTCTTGTCTACAAGTTTACAAACAAACAAGAGGAAGTGACTTACATTAAACATACCTCAGCCTGACAGTTTAAGTGAACTTGGATAACTGAAGTATTATTAAGGATGGCTCTAGAGGATAAGGCCCAAAAGGGCTCTCCTGTAATAATGCTTCTATACTCTCCTCTGGACAGTCAGTATTGTGGAGAAGGGGTATGATCACCACAGACTCTTTAGATGACATCTTATGTGGCTAGTGCTAGACGACTCACAACACAGTAACAGTCTCTACTGTTGAGCCATTTACAGTACAGTTGATGTGTATTTAGGAGTAGACACTGAAGTCCAGCATCTCGGCACCTAACAAGCTGTCCTCACTACCCTGTTACTGAATTAGGTAAATGCCTTCATTTTAGTATCAAAGAAAGAGCCAGAAAAGCTAACGGAGGCTCAGCTAAGCTATACCAATATTTCAGGTAGTAGCAGCCAGCAGTCAGAGACATAGGGCAGTCAACTAGTATAAAGTGGGACAAGGACAAAGTCCAGTAAAAGGGTTGTACAAACCAGTTGCTAAAGCATTACTACCTTTGATAAAGTAAAATCTCTGAATGTAGGAGATATTTAAATTTGAGTAGGATTTTTAATTATGTTAAGCATTCTCTATTTAAATCTGAAAAACCTAAGGTATCTGTACATGTTTTCAAAGATATCACTAGCTTAGGAAACAGAGACTTTAGTCAGTAAGATTAAAGATTAGTCCTTAATCAGTTAAGTTGGAACTGAAAATGTAAGACAAGTGGAATACTGGTTCATCTTTGACCTTGTTTTTATGCTTATTCTTTTGTCAACTTTTTCACTATGCAGCCTACTTTAACATATTTCACAATAAAAAGCTGAAGATATAATCAAGACATGGTGTTGAAAGATGGAAATACACAAAAACTATACGCACCCTATTATGGAACCTTGAAGGCCTGTATGTTCTTGGAGATAGATTATACACGGCATAGTGGCCAGGATGTTTAGAATCAAGGCATAGCCGCACATCTTCTATGTTATTTTTAATGGCTGATTCTACCCCTTCAGCTGGAAAGGACATCACTAAAGACAGAACAACAAAAACCAGGTGAAGTATTCACTTTTTTCATATATTAAAAACAACCAGAAATTATTCTTAAGACATGACTATCGTACCAGCAATTCTGGAAGTGATGTATGATATATCCAAGTCTCCTTTTGCATAACTGAAACAGAACACATCAGAATTAATACTGGGAAGTAGAACCATTGAAGTCGTAAGTCTAAAACCCAGGTCTCCCAGGCTACACCCACCACCATGAATAACTTTTTATTTCTTTCATCTGAGGCTTGTTACCTCACACTTCCAAGGTTTTCAGAACACAGTTTTTAGAATAGACCTTGTATTTGAACAGTTACTCAGTCAGCTGCAACAATACCATCTCAGGGGATTTTTTACAGATGCCTTTAATGCTTATCTCCTTTCTCTAGTCCCTGCTCTTGCTGATAATCATTCATTACAGGTATCAGTTTGAAAGCCTAATGAGGATGTATTATCATCTTCAGTGGAGGAGAACACAATGCTTAAAACAGAGATCATTTGTTGAAACCTTACATATTAAATTATGTAATTCATGGCCCAGAGGGCCATGCTGCTCAAATTCTGGATTCCATATGAATAGAGGATACCTGAATCTCTTTCCTCATTTAAATCATTCCTCCAAAAATCCACTTCCAGAACTCCCATAGTGAGCAAGAGATTAATTATTACTCATCTCTTTCTCATACAGTTGTTCACAGTTTTAAAGAACAGCATTCCTGAAAAATAACCTCTCAGTGGTTGGGTGTTGGTTTTTTTTTTTTTATTTAGGCCCATTCCCATCATCTCTACCTAATCACCCACATTATGCCAGTAATTTACTACACTAAGACCACTTTTTTGTTGTTGTTTCTAGGGTACCTGCTATGTAGCAGGATGAAAAAAAAAATCAAAAATACTGAAGAGTCCCAGTACAGGCCAACATCATTGAGTATAATCACATCGGTCTATACTCCTGATAGGCAAAGTAAGAAGAAATCTCACCTACAAAATTTGGTTTAAACATACCTAACTTCAGTAACATATTATGTCCAAAATATCAAATCCTCATCACAACATTATGATGCATGTTCAAGGAATGCAGAGGTACTATCAAAGTGACACCCTTATATTGCTATGTTGTGGTTTAACCTCAGCTGGCAACTAAGCACCACACAGCCACTCACTCCCTCCCCTCTTGGTTGATGGGGAAGAGAATCAAAAGGGTGAAAGTGAGAAAACTCAGAGGTTAAGATGAAGACAGTTTAAAGCAAAAGCCTTATGCACAAGCAAAGTAAAACAAGGAATTAATTCACTATTTCCCATCAGCAGGCAGGTGTTCAGCCATCTCCAGGAAAGCAGGGTTCCATCACACATAATGGTTACTTGGGAAGACAAATGCCATACATAACTCCACATGTTCCCACCTTCCTTGAGCATGACATTACTAGTATGGAATATCCCTCTGGTCAGCTGGGGTCAACTGTCTCAGCTGTGTTCCCTACCAAGTTCTTGTGCACTCCCAGCCTGATTGCTGGTAGGGTGATGTGAGAAGCAGGAAAGGCCTTGAAGCACTATGCAGCAGTAACTAAAACATTCCTGTATTATCAACACAGGTTCCAGCACAAATCCAAAGCATAGCCTAGTACTAGCTGCTATGAAAAAAAATTAACTATCCCAGCCAAAACCAGCACACACTACTAAGTTTCAAGACACTGCCTGAAAGAGCAGACCTAGGATAATGCACTCAAATTTTGAAACATCAAGTGGAACATTATACTTAGATTCCTTAGTGCTTGCTGGTAAACATGAAGGAGGCTGGAGGGATTGATTAAAAGATTACTGAATTTACAAGGATTGGGAGGAAGATTTTATAAAAGGCAAGAACTGTTCTGAAAGTAAGAACATTAAACAGTATTTATGCAGAATGGCATAATCAATGTCCTAACAATGATAACAACTCAAGGTCTCAAGAGAAGCTGAAATAACAGCAAGGAAGTTTGAGACTCTCACTAGACAAAACACTAAAAAATTCAATCTTAAAAAAATCTTGCATGAGGAGGTAGGCAAAATGGCCAAGTAAACACTATTCAACATATCTTTGCATCTTTGAAAGGACATAACTTTATCATGTGGCTCAGGTGGTAACACTACTGCAGCCAAACTAATTAAGGCAGAAATTTAAATTCAGAACTAAACATGGTTTCTTACTAAAATTATTAATAGGCATAATCCTTTGCATGACCAAGAAGTGTCAAATGTTGTTGTTTATACCCAGCTTGAAGCATGAAAACATGTAGATCATTCCATCAACTTTTTTTCATATCAAGAACCACTTAACAACTTATCTGATAGCCTGAGAACAAAGAATCATTATCTCTTCAATGATGTAACACTGAAGTTAGGCAGCAACTGGAAACAGCAGACAGAATCATTACGAGCAAGAAGTCCTCACACCCATTCTTTTGGGAACACTTTCAGACATTGACTTCTTACTAGCAAGACCATTCAATTCAGATTGCTTTTTACATTTTTTTCTAAACTAAAATACAAGATTATTAGTAGTATGGATCTCACCATACACACATTGCTGAAGAAGAGCAGCTTGGTATGTCAGCAACAGACTACAACCAACTCAAGCTTGCTGTTTTGCAGGACAAAATTTGGATACTTGTTATATTTGAAAAAGCATCAGAATATTTGTGCTGTCTTAATCAAAATGTAGCTGCTAAACTGTAAAAATCAACAGAAGCCTAAAATATGTGCCCTTATCCCTGAATTACTATTCCTTGGACTTAATTCTAAGGATTTCAAAGCTACTGCAACAGTAAAACTTGAACACAAGGTACTCTGTTTTTAGTGGAGTGTTTCAAGTCTGACTGGTAACTGTGATTTCTTTAAATGGCAGAGAGGTAAAAACATGCATATTCTTCACACCAGTAAGCATTCCTACACATTTCAAGATTAACCCTGTAAGTAAAAATCAGGAATAAGGTCTTTCCTTCCATGTTGTTAACATACGAAATTCCATTTACATAGCAATGTTGCTGGCAGATAATAAGAGTAGAAGAACATGCAAACAAGTTAAGAAGAGACTTCATGGAGCATTTCTGGCTTGTGATCCATGTGGAATACTCAGTGTGCTTTTTAAGGCTCTAATTAAGCTAAACAGGAAAGTATGACACCAATATTTAGTCACTTTTCTGTTGATACCAGGATACTTCAAGGCTTTTTAGTGAGAAGTCTAGTGGAAAACATGGCAAATAAGATATGAATTCTCATTTTGCAGAAAGAATAGATAAACAAAATGTTTTAATTAGATGTTAAAAACCTCTCACTGTGTAAATGGTTGCCTTTATCAATCTTGCCAGAGAACAGCTGCACTTAGAGACTGTAACTTATACTAAACAAAAGATCATTCCAGAAAATTAAGGTAAATTTAAAATTAATAAATTCACAAAACAACTAGCATACAGCACAAAATTCTACAACAGCGCATAGTTACCTTGTTACTAACAGCTGAAGATAGGAAAGCATAAAGAATGACAACTAACCAGCACAGCTACAATGTAAGCACACAAACCATTATCTTCAGTTAAACAATGTTCTAGCGCTAAGCAACCTTCCTCCATACATCTCTACACCCAGAAAAGTAGAAAAACATCTACTAATTAGCTGAACACGATCATTTTTGCAGTGTATTTTTTGAAAGCCTGGAAGAAATGCAGCACTGAAATTCACATCAATCTGTTTCCACTTGGTTTTGCTTCATAGAACTGAATTAATCATTCAGCTACCTAGTGCAACACAAAGATCCATGCAATAAAGCCTTAATGCTGCATGAAACCAGAAACAAGACTACCTTAGAAGAAAAGAAAGCTAGCAATAAAAGCAGCTAGTTGTTTCCTAGATTACTAGATCATAATCTCTTCAGTGAATGAAACTGTTCTGACAAAGCAAAACAAGATTAATAATAAATTTCTCATGCTGCTTTCAATACCAGTGTTGTTAACAGTACCAGTGAAGACTGGATTTAGATATGGGTTTTGGCAGCAAAACTGTAACCTTTGCGGATGCAAACCTCAATAAGATTAAAGCTGGTCAAGGGTACAGTAGCATCTCAAGCAAAAGATGGACAAGCTGAACAGAGGTACACTGAGGCTGCACAGCTGCAGACTGAGTTATCAGTCACACACCATTACACCTGCTGGAACAAAGTTCCCTTCCATGCAGTTTTTGCTCTTGTCCTATCAGGCCCTATCACATGGCAGTGCGTATCTGCTCTAAGTGTGTATACACTCTAGTACTTTCTTTTAGGTCAGTTTGTATCAATAGAGGGCTGAACCTCTGTTGCTCTGTGTTCTCTCGTGAAACTATGAACTGTTCTGAACCTGGAACAGAAATTGTGACACCTGTGAGGTGGCCTGGGGGACAATCAAGATGGTCCTCATTCACTCTCCTGCCCCAAGTAGCCTGTGACATGGGGTTTTAGTTTTCAGAATTTATCACTTAAGATAAAGAAGAAACCAAAATTTTAATTAAGAAAAAGGCAGCTATAGGAAAGAAAAAATTAACTTTCTTGTAGTAACTACAGAACACTAACTCTTCCACTGTAGCTTGGATTCAGTGAAAAAGTCTGTCTGCAGATAAATTCAGAAAAGCAATGATAAGTAGGAAGGAGAAAGCCTACTTAATGAGATGAAAAGATTCCAGCTCAAGGAGTGTTTAAGTGTGGTGAGGAAAACACATGACAAGAAAGACATTTTAGTTTGTCCAGAATGTCTGCTTCTCACGTTGGTTGAAGAATTTTGGAAAGGCAGTCAAGGATGCAAAAGCAGAAAAAGTATTATCTGATGGTACAGGCTGTAGCCACAACACAAGTCTGTAAAGACAGAGAATGACCATGACACACAGGTATGTCCCATAGTAGACAAACAGAGAATTAACACTTCAACTTGCTTAAAGCATAAATAGTTTAAGAATGCACAAACCCAATGGTGGGACTCTCACCAGAACAGTTAATGTTAAATACTAAAGAACGTGAAACTACCTTAGGTCCAGCATAATATTAAGTACATTGTGTACTGCTTATGTTAATTCATGTTTTGCTATTTCAGTGAACTGTTAAATACAGTTAAGACTCAAAATAGACAGGAGCCTTATCAAGGAATGAAAATTACAGAACTGAGGGACACTAAATATTGGCAAATTACAAGTGGAGTTTCTCTTTCAGTATCAACTAAACATTATCTGGAAAATAAGTACCAAAGTAACTGGTTCTCACTAGTATAATTATGTACCTGGTGCGTTCCCTCTTTTTCTTTGACTCCCCAATCCAATGACCAAATTCACTTAGATAACACAAGAAAACAAAAAGGCAGTTGTACGAAGACAGATGGTCCTCCACAAAACCAAGATTTGTTTATGTTAGTGCACAGCTTAAGAATCTGACAGTCTCACAGGCTCTGTCAACAGAGAGAATGTGCAGATGTCACCTAAATATAAACCCTGATTCAATCAGCCTAGCCCAAAACATCTGTGACAGACTGATCTCCTCATGATGAATCCTGTAACTTAACATACACTGTCTGACAATTCCTTGTCAATTCATCACAGCCCATGGAAGTGCTGTATCCCCCATTAGTCGGAAAAGGCCTCTGGCTTGTTGATCTAATCTGAATATTAGAATACTTTCATCCATTAAGAGCTACAAACCAAAATCAGGTCAAACAATTACATTCACATGCTACTCAATTCTAGTAAATACCCACATGTGACTTTCCATAATTAATACAAATAAGATGTAAAAGTAATGAGCTTTTGACTAATATTTAATAAGTTCCACAAAACACACACTAAAATGTCTCCAACAGCACCTGCATTCCTGACACAGGGTCAAACACTACCACAACATAAACAGTCATGCCAGATAATATTTGAATTACTTTAGAGGATTCTAACAGTTCCTTAGGTTTTAAGGCATATTTGAATTTAAATCGTCTTGCCACGGGCCTCTGTGCAGTACTTGAGAGCATCAAGTTCCATCTCAACCATAGCTTCTCACTTCTGTCAAAAAAGGGATTCTAACTGGAGTGACAAGCATATAGTTCAGCCACAGAACACTAACTATCAATTCAGAAGTAGAACTCTAAGACATATTCAAGACTTGTTTTGGGTAGTCACCATAATCTAAAGAAACAATTGTAGAGAAAAGCATGTGAACTGAACAGCATCTTTCCAGACAGCAAGTACTCCCTGTCCTATACTTCAGAAGCTGCCAGATGAGCTCTGCAGATACAGTTGGATGTACAGTCACCGTTTTGCTCCTTGCATGATACACTTATTATGGAACCACAGGAAGTCACACAAAACAAAAAAGTCACACACACCTGTTAAATTAGAGAAATAAAAGATGAAGGCACAGCATAAGACATTCCATATTCAAATGACAATTTTGGGCAGTCCTAATCCATCACTACAACAAAAGGGTAAACTAGCACAAATGAAATTCAAGAAAATAATTAAGTGTCCAGTGGTCTTTAAGGAAGAAACTGCTTGCAGGAGCAGGAAGAAGAAACTTCTTAACTGACTGATGAAGGCACAACCATCCAGAAAGTCATGAAAAGAGAACAGCACAAGTGAAGTGCAGGGCTCACTTCAGAAGCATGTATTGTACAATCAAAATATATTATCAGAGTAAGAGGTAATACAGGAAAGAGGTATGAAAAAATAGGCCTTATACCTTTATCAAAGATAGAGAAAAATTAAAGTATTATCTGTCATGAAGAATGTAATTTCTCCATTGCAAAACTTAAATCTAAGCAAAACTGGCAGAATTTGAGACAAGAGAGTTAAGTACCTTCAAATTTATAAATAAATCTGTAATGGTTTAGGCCCAGATGGCATCATACACCATTTGCTCACTACTCCCCCCACTGTGGGATGGGGAGAAGAATCAAAAGAAAAAGGTAGAAAACTCCTGAGTTGAGGATAAGAACAGTTTAACAGGACAACATACAAGGAGAGAAGAAATAATAATAGTAATAACAACAACAACAATAGTAATAGAGTAATATATGAAGCGAGTGATGCACAAAGCAATTGCTCACCACCTAGCTCGTTCCGGAGCCACAATCCATTCTACACATATATACCCAGTATATATACTGATCACGAACTCATATGGTATTGCATATCCCCTGGCTAGTTCAGGTCAGCTATCCTGGCTGTGCCACTTCCCAGCTTGTGAAAATTAATTCTACCCTAACCAAACCCAGGACAGTAGAGCTGTCAAAGGCAATCTGCAGAATATTCCCACTTTTTACTACAGAGTCAATTTTGTTTAACAAGGTACCACAAAAGGAACAGAAGTAGGACTGAAGAGAAGGGGAAAGGAAGAACAGTTGCACAGAAGGTGGCAGCAGGCATGAGAAGATAAGAACAGAGGTCTGCGAGACAGCACATGCCAAAGAAATAAAATGGAGAGCAGTTGCTTAAAAGTTGTAGCTCATCACGTTACTTGATACATGGAATTCCTACAGTTCTGCTAAGCTGCTTAACAAGTCAACGCTTTTCATCATGCAACAGTTGATTCCCTTCATACATCTCCCTGTCTTCTCTTGAGTCAGTGCGGTTTCCAAAGGGTGAAAAGTTTGATGCAACTGTGTCAACTGCTTCTGTAGAAAGCCTCGGGTCAAACCAAAGATGCATTGCTTTTGTAACCTTTAAAAACAATAGAGAACTTGGCCTTTCTAAGACACACAGGAAGTTTAACAAGGTGTAAGAGCAAACAGCTAAAAATGCACTTGAAGTGGCCACAGAGGTCTAAAATCTACAGATCGAACTTCTGATCACTACAAATTATACTCAGTGACAGAAAAACATATTGCAAGCAATACATTTCACAAGCCACAGTGCAGTATCCCAATTAAAGGGCCACAACCCCTACAATGAGGGACAAGGTCAGTACTTATTAGGAAGCTCTGGTTCAGTCATGGTATTCAGTAGTGACTTACCTGCTCTTCCAAGAAGTAAGAAAAAAATTTTTACATTGCCTAAAATTTTATTATGAGTTAAAAATGTATGAATCATACAGACTGATTAATATTGATCATATAGAGGTACTAGAAACATTCTGAACGGGACTGAAAATCTGATTAGAAAAAAAATAATCACACACAAGGTATTTGAGAACCCATACATCAAAACAGGACAAAGTTCTTTCATGTAACATAGGGCAAAGGGTGTAAGATTCCACATGCAGCTTTTCTTCTCACCTCCAGTCCCTTTATTTGTACCTTTCACAACTCAGTGTTTTTTTCTTCCTCTCTTATTCATGGAGGACCTAATTCAATTAATTCATTCTGAACCATGACAGTCTTATTCCATATCCTTCTGCCCTGCTCCAGCCCCAACCTGCTCATCTCTCCCAAGCTTTAGTATCTAAATACAGCAAGGAAAGTAGTACTTACAGACAGGCTTTCACCTCCAACACTTATTTCGAGTACATGATTGCTAAAGTAACTTTTATATTAGTATCATTCACAAAATCTCAGGGCTAGTAACCAGCTATTAGAGCTCATAACTTGGATAAATATGCTGAATTTGATAATTTCTGGATTAAGTTACTAACCCTTCATTTAGAACTCTTACCAGCACAATATTTTTTTTTTTTCTACTCACTTGGCCACAGACTGGATAACTTTAGAAGATGTATCCTTAATATTAGTGAAAAATCGCTCTGTTCCACCCCTCAGAATATCAAAGAACCCTCCATAAGTCTGGTCACATTCCGCAATGGTCAGGCCTAGAGTAGTCGAATAAAAATAATTGTACTTTAAGTCATATTCTGGAATGGGCTCTATACTAAAGCAAGTTGCCTACAAAGCTACAAGGCTACACCTTGCTGTAAGGCTTACAGTTCTCAAGTTCTCCTTAACTATGATCTATGCCTGAAGTAGTTACTTTCCTGCAGTCAGAAGGTACTAGCTAACTACTTAACACATTGTTTAATTGACTCTGCATTTAAGAGAAAACAAGGTAATTAATTTCTGAAAGCATTTGTTTTGCATTACCAGTGCAAAAAAATGCTGTATTTCTTTAGTATCAGCCTCTTAAAGTGCAGCTTATCACTAGCAAATCTATTTAGGCATGCCCAGACACATTTTAAAGCACAACATCCCAGATGATAGCACAGCATCCCAGCACAACATCCCTGTTACTATGATTGTATACAAACAGTACTCATTCTTTCACAAAACAGATAGCTAGTCATTCGTTTATAATCCCATTAGTAAGTTGGATTCTTCCACAGAAATTGATATCCAGATAACATTACTACTATAAATATTACCCCATTTTAAAAGTTTCCCTGGAACATTAATATTCTTTGCCTTACTGGCAATTCAGCATAAGAAATATCAAACAAGAAATATCAGGCTGGAAGAAAAATTGAATACAGTATGAAATATTCCCTTGATATGTTCTACATTAATTGAAATGGTCCATATTCACGTATGATATATTCATATATGATAAAATGGGTGCAGAAATTGCCTTTTAATATAAAATTAGATGCAAATAAGCCTATCAAGCTTCAATTTTCTTTATTAAGTGCAAGAATTTTCAACTGGATGAACTCTGGATTTTCTATTTTTACAGAATGGCTATGTCAGCTTTTAACTGTGTCATTGTGAAGAAGTGCTTTGGCTGACTCAATTTAGCACTGCTAGCCCAACTACTGTCTTTCCTCAGATGGAACCACAACTCCTCCTCACCACTGATGTCCTATGGTGCAGCCATCTTCTGAAGTCGTCCCTGCACAACACTCCCATAATTATCTGGGCTCCAGGCAGTACCAGCTATGACTATTTCTGAAAGTACTGACTGGATAGCCAATAATCTGAGTTTAGGCTGTTGTTCCTTCCTTTTGAGACTGTCAGACATGAATCTTTTGGAATTGACAAAACTAAATAGCTTTAGACTATGATCACTCTGTTGTATGTACTTCAAGTTATCACAGGGTGTCAAAACTCCTCTTTTAAAGATCTCAGATGTTTACAGAAGTATTTCTTCCTCATACAGTCTTTTCACAGACTGGAATAAATACATGTCAGGTCAGTGACTCCTTAGCATTAACGAACTACTGTAGTCCATAGCCAAAACCCCTCCAATTGCTTCTGCATTTCTTTACTGGACTACCTCACCATTAGACACCAAGGCTGTTTTAGCATAAACTTATACCAAAAGCTACAGAATGGCTGCTATCTTTTTAAATTGTAACAAAGCTGATGTTAAGCAGTTCTTCTCGGAAGACGACAACTGTCACTTTCTTACACTAAACACCCAATATTGTGCACAAACTTAGGATATGTACTGATTTTAGTAACTGCTGCCACAAAAATAACAAGGTATCAGTTTAAATACAGCACTTCTGAGAAGATTAACAGTTTCATTTTACAATCCTCAAATTCTCCTCTTTACACAAGACACTTTCAAATACACTTGCCTCATTGAATCAGAAAGTTTTGGGTTTAAAATAAGACATTTTTATTCATCTGTCATAACTTGAAGACTACTTTCTCTGCAACTCTTGTACTTAAGAACTTTATTGCTTATTGTATCCACCACTTTCATCAAGTTTCAGTTCACTTATTTCAACTCTCCCGCATCTACAGGTCACTAATGCATTTTAGTTTCTATTATTTTACACAGGAAACCAATTTTATCTTGCTCAAAGAACCTGAGAGATTCACATTTACATGTATCAACATACAACCAAACCCTGCAAAAAATAAAACAAGGTTAGAAACAGTGATTACAGATGCAAAAAAGCTAATCTTTCAGCAAAATGTCTAAAAATCAAATTTTTTTTTTTTTTCACATAGAAGATATGCAATTGCTTCTACCTTAAGATGATGCCTCCTGCACTTACCTGCATTGTACATATTGTTGAGCTGTCCTGCAGGCTTGGAGCTCTGTGAAACAGAGGTCACAGATGTCCGAGGCTGAGCACTGTTTCCGTAGCCTCCATTTTGTTCCAGGAGCTGAGAAGATTAATACCCACTATGAGTATTTTCTTGCCAATTTATCCAACTACTTACGCTTTGTAAATTACTTTTACTTGGTGAGAACAAACAAGCTGAACCTCAGGAAAAAGCCAGGAAGATAGATTAACTGATTCACTTGCAATATTGTGCAAATTAAGCATTGAACAGAAGAGACCTAAGTGGGTTTCAAGTTAGTGAAGGCAGAGCCTTCATATACAAGATTTTTCTATGCAAGTTAATTATGATTATATGTAGTATGCCAAACAGATCACTTGCATACTAAAGAATGACCCAAGATCATGAGAAGTTTTTCAATGAGTAGTTAGAACTACAACTAGTTTCCTCTAATGTCTCACAAGCTCTGTGCTTTAAAAATCACATTTTTCAAAGATCCTTCAAGTGATGCAGATCAACTCAACTGAATTTCAAAACAAGTCAGTGTGAAACTTTCAAAAGACTAAGAAACCAGACCTATTGTGCTATTAAACTCACACTCACTAGTAAGAGAGGAGAGAAGAGAGACCTAATCAATAATACTCCTTATAAGACATCTTTACCTCTGTGATGGGAGATTTAGGATTCACATTCCTAGCTGCTGCAACCTCCTGCAGTTGATTCACAAGTTCAGTGATTGACAATCTCTCCTCTGGGTTCACCTTCAAAGTGGAGCCTAAAAAAGAAGATACAGACCACGTAACAGAAACCTTCAGGGCTTTTCTCCAAGTAGATATTCATAATTTCTTCAATGGATTGCAGTGCAATAAGCATCAAATACATGAACAGTGTGGATCAAGAGCTAATTCCATATCCAAGATCATTGTCATAACAGGTATCTATGAAAAAATACCATTTAGGTTAAAAATATTTCAAAAAATACACTTTAGAATCAATTAATGAATAACACCAGAAATAACTTTATATCTAATAGTGCTGGAGTTGGAGACGTATTTCTGGCACTGTAACTGAAGTTTCCAGTAATCTAAAAAAATAGAATTCTTAAAGCACATTCAAAGAAACTAAATCAAGACACTAGTATGGATATTATGGATAATATTATGGACTAATTCAGATGCTAAGCAAGACAGGCAACACTACTGAAACACCCAAAAGTTTCATTTACTGTCTCCAAAGTTTTTGATAATAGATTAAAATTTTCATTAAAACTAAGTTGTTGCAGCTAAACTTTTTCACCATTACATGTCAATAACATTTAACTATCAGTAACACAACACTGATGCATCCATAAAGACACTGAATTAAATAAACATTGTAAACTTACGAATGAGATCATAAAACACAGAATAGCGGGTGTCGTTTTGTGGGATGACGTATTTCCCATTGACTATGCGAAGTTTTGCTCCATCTTCAAATGGATGTTGCCTAAAGCACAGCAAGTACAGGATACAGCCCAGAGCCTACACAGAGATAAATGCAGAAATATGTCATAGAATCATTTAGGCTGGAAAAGACCCATAAGATCATGAAGTCCCACCATTATCCTAACACTACCAAGTCCACCACTAAACCATGTCCCTAAGCACCATGTCTACACACACCTTTTAAATACCTCCAGAGATAGCAACCCACACACTTCTTTGGGCAGCCTGTTCCAATATTTGATAATGTTTTCAGTGAAGAAATTTTTTAAAATATTAAATCCAAACATACCCTGGCACAACTTGCAGCCATTTCCTCTCATCATATCCCTCGTTACTTGAGAAAAGAGACCAACATCCACCTTGCTACTATCTCCTTTCAGGTAGTGGTAGAGAGCAATAAGGTCTTCCTGTGGCCTCCAGGCTAAACAACCCATTTCCTCAGCCACTCCTCACAGGACTTGTGCTCTAGACCCTACACCAGTTCTGTTGCTCTTCCTCTGAACTTTCTCCATTCCTAACATATTCCTTGTAGTGAGGAACCCAAAACACACAGTATTTGAGGTGCAGCCTCACTATTGCTAAGTACAGGGGAATGCTCACTTCCCTGTCCCTTCTGGCCACACTATTTCTGATACAAGCCAGGATGCCATTGGCCTTCTTGGCCACCTGGTCATACTGGTTCTTTTCTACCCACCAGCTTTCCAGCCATGCCTCCCCAAGCCTGTAACAGTGCATGGGGCAAGTGCAGGACCCAGCACTGACCCTTGTTAAATCTCATACAATTGGCCTCGGCCCATCACTCCAGCCTGTCCAGATGCCTCTGTAAAGCCTCCCTACCCTCAAGCAGATCAACACTCCCACCCAACTTGGTGTCATCTGCAAACTGACTGAGGGTGCACTCGATCCCCTCGTCTAGATCATCAATAAAGATGTTAAACAGGAGTGGCCCCGACACCAAGCCCTGGGGGACACCACTCATGACTGGCTGCCAGCTGGGAGGAAATCAGGGGGGCATGGAATGGATAGCCTTGGTGTGAGACCAGCAGAGCCTCAGGCAGGGAGGCAGGGGCTGCCGATGGCTGCTTCAGTTACTGGTTCTCCTGTCTGACAGCTGCAGTCCTGGACAGGGACAGGAGCAGATCATGGCACAATTCTGTCCTCTTCCTCCTCTGCCACTCAAAGGAGTGTTGCAACTTTATACAAGGATATTGACCAAAGCATAAAGAAACATCTTATCTTGTACATCCACACCTTATCTCATATCCTGTGATAGACAGTATCATGGTCTTACAGGAAGCTGGAAGATACCCAAAGCCACGGACAAAAGGAGCTCTGCAGCACCCACCTATGTGTGAAGCTTACCACAGAATTTCAGAAGTTTATAAATAAAAATTTTCTGATTCATGAACCCATTGGCTGGTCCTTCTTGCCTGTGCTGTCTTTAATTCAGGCAATTATTTTTAAAGCAGATTTTTAGATTATGAAATTGATTCCTAGGTTCCTAATATTGCTTGCAAATCACAGGTTTCAGTCATCAGCTACTGACTCATTCAGCCGTATTCCCAGCACTTTAGAGATCAGCTTCACACTCCTTCAGAAATAATTAGTCTTGATGTTTCTCAGGAGACAGAACACTTAGTGAAACATTCATTTGTTTGGCACGTCAAATAGAGAGCTCCAATCAGCCATACTGTTACTAAATAGATTTATGGGTTTTTTCCCTTTCATCGAAGTTTTCAGATTCAGGGATTATTCTATTCCTGACATTTTAAAAATCATTATAGTAAGTCCGTTTTATGAATTCCACAGTATACAAAGCTGAGTAGTCTTCCTGAGACACTGAATCCTGTTCTTGAACATGTTTTTCTCACAAAAAGACTCAGAAGATTTGTTTCTTATCTTCATCCTGTGCTTCAAGGAGACATTTTATTTGTGCAGACGGAAATTGGTCTTTTAAAACACCAGTATTACAATTTCTTGATTTGTCTTTTGACACACTGCCAATACAGGTAACAGCTGAACAGCCTGACACCTGCCTCTAAAAAATATCCAAAACTTAAGTCCCCAAACACAAAGTCACTGGGTACTACTTCAGTACTATTACAGTATTACACAACTGAAAAAGGTACAACTGAGGATTTAATGTTTACCTTTAATCCTGGCTACAGATTTTCTAGTCAGTGTTAACAATTTATCATCCTTTCTATACACAGAATCGTCTAGGTTGGAAAAGACCTTGGAGATCATCCAGTTCAACCATTTACCTAGCACTGACAGTTCCCAACTACACCAGATCCCTCAGCGCTATGTCAACCCAACTCTTGAACCCCTCCAGGGATGGGGACTCCACCACCTCCCTGGGCCGCACATTCCAACATCTAACAACCCCTTCTGGAAAGAAATGCTTCCTAATATCTAGTTTAAACCTTCCCTGACACAACTTGAGGCCATTACCTCTTGTCCTATCGCTTGTTACTTGGTTAAAGAGACTCATCCCCAGCTCTCTGCAACCTCCTTTCAGGTAGCTGTAGAGGGCGATGAGGTCTCCCCTCAGCCTCCTCTTCTCCAGTCTACAAAGCATGAACGATCTCTGCGTCATTCTCATCCTTGCTATCTGTCTGTATTTTATCTAGATAAATACCTAGACATAACTATTTCAAACTCAGCAATAGACTGCCCCAGAATTGAATGCATGGCAGAGTATGAAAGGCAAGAATCTGAATCAAAGGACTGTAAGTATTCTGTCTCTATCATGGCAAGCTCCAACTAAGCAACAGCTCTACTGAATGCCAAAGAAGTTGAACATTGCCTCTCATAGTGAAACTTAAGCTAAATCTGGAAGAAAACCTCAAATGTTACACCCTATTCTTTTAATATTTAGATACACAGGTCATAAATTTTTTTATTTTGATAGAAGACAATCTATCCAGTGTTTATTTTGGTGCTTTTATTTAATCAACAAAGTAATATTAAGACTGCAAAATCAATTTCACTATGATATAGGCAGCTGTGATACAGCAAGAGAAAAATTTCTTACCCAAATATCCTGTTTTTCACCAATTGGAAAATTTGAATACAAGTCTATCATCTCTGGTGTCCTGTACATTGGCGTTGTATTCCTTGTGATCTGCAGAAGACAGAATTTCTTCAAACAGAAACTTGAATAAGATGTAACTGCATTCAACCAAGAAAAGAACTCTCCATGCAGAATGGATAGCATTCTCGCTTTTAAAATTAATTTCAGAAATACTGAAGGCAGAAGCCATCAATTGAATCCTGCAGTAAACACAATAGCTTTACTCTAAGGCCGTATAAAGACAGCAGTATTCAAATAAGTAATACTGTGATATTCAAGAGTCCTTCTGCAAAGCACAAAATGACTGTTCTATATGAAGCAAAAGGCATATGGACATAAATACAGAAAAAACAATAAACCAAGAAGTGAATTCACACTCCAATGTCTATTTCTCACTTCCTCATCATACTTAATGACAGTGCAGATACATCCAAAGACTTAAGCTATGTTCACAAGGATCCCTGAAGAGACATTTTGTACAATCTTTTTGCATAGACTATACAAGACAGTGGCACAACATCATCTGTTCTTCTCCACAGACCACAGATTGCTCCCCAAGGATGCTGGATTCCAAACCAAGGAGAGTTTAGAGACTCATGCTATCAGAAGTCATACACATGAATTTTAAGTGTCACTGTATTTCGCCATACTTAGAAGTCTGAATCCAGCTGATGTATTAAATTAAATTTGCCAGAATTACTCTCAACCTCTAAGAAAAAATGCACTTTGCAAAATCCATTGTGTGCTTGCGACTGTCACCGTAGTCCTAGAGGCAATGCCTATTCAAATTCTGGTGTCAGAAGGGACACCACTCAAGTTGAAGCAGTGTTTGTACACACAGCTACAGAACACAAGCTATGATTGTAACTGTAGACACTGTTTGAACTCTGGAACACAAATACAAAGCCAGTGCTTTATGAACAACACTGCAACCTTCAGTTGTCTTGCAAGTCCCATGAATCAATATCAGATTAGCAGTAACAGTTAAATGAATCCGCTTGTTGATATTAAGATTAATCACATTAAAATAGTCTCACCTCCTCTTCAACCAATGCTCTCTTTTGTGCAGACCAGTTGTAGTCAGGACAGTAAGCTATAGTTGTTGCACTGCCAAAGTCACAAAGTTTAATTGTCCCTTGGTTACTAATGAGCAAGTTTTCCACCTTCAAAAGGAGATAGAATAATAAAGATTTTTTGTGTACACTAACACACGTGCTTTTAATCATCAACTCACTTGTGCATATATATAAAAAAATACTCACTTTAGCCCAGAATGTTGTTCACAAGAGCACAACGATATCAGACAGTACTATAGATGTATATGGTAGCAATACAGCCAATTTTTAAGAGGAAGAGCCAAAACCAGTATGAAGAGGAAACATTCAAGGAGCAGGAAATATACCCCAGGAAAGAAGGGGACAGGTTTTCAGAGGACGACTTTCAAAAGCAGTATCTTGGAATCCAAGTGATTGCATGCATAAAATGGAACACCGTTAGCTTAATTGCAGTGGATTGGAGGTTATGACTGCTGTAGACAAAACAGGAAGGTACTAGTAGAGAAGCAGGCTGCTGTGGGACACTCAGAAAGAGGCAGCCATGATCCTGTGCAGAAACAGAAACCAACTATTTGAGGACCATGTGCTGCCTGAATAGTTAGTTCATCATCATCCCTCCCTCTTTCTACTTCATAAAATCCAACATTCCTAGATTGCTAAGTGAAATGGAGAAACTTAAGGGGAGGGTGAAAATAGGTATTGGGCAGAAGTATCATGTGATCATAACCACAGAAGAGCTGAAAAAGAAAATCTGTACCTCTGTATGAAGTCAGGAAAAGATGTAAAAGAGGCATATTAGTAACACTACAACACCACACTTGAGATAACTAGGTTTGTCCTCCCTTTCCCTTTGAAGCCACAACATCTCTGGACTTCCTTCTGTAAAATTTCAGCTTTTCGGAACATCCTACTAGCCTCCCTTAGTGGTCCATTTACTTCCAACTTCCACCATAAAATTAATTTTGACTACCCTGCAGAAAGACATAAGCTGTGTTAATGATATGAGTATTGATCTCAATGATTAATCTAAATTCCCTTCTGTTGGACAGATAACCTTTGCTTATCTCCATGTACAGTAAGAGGGTGGGCATTCAATGTCAAATTAAATTTATACACTAAAAATGGTCACAGTAAGACCAAGCAATTAAGCTTCTGTGCACATATGTTCTGGGTTTCGTGTTTTAGTAAAGGTTGACAATAATGTAAAAATCTGAATAATCAACTGGAATGTTTTACAAGCTCTGTGACCTGTGTTATGCAGACTAGCTGTGTGCTGCATGGCAAATCCTGAAAAGATTAGATTCAGACAATTAAAATATCAGAGAAGCACTGGTATTTTACAAATCTCCCTCTAACTAGCTTAGAATTTTCAAAACTTGTAACTAGCTGGGTTCTTACAGTGCTGTATACACATGTTAAGTGCGAACTTCATCCAGAGAGGTTCAGGAACAAGGAATGCACTATACTGACAAACAAGAGAAGGGAACCACAGTAGGACAGAGACAGCCACCACTACAAAGGTGAACCTGCTTTTAAGATGTGCTCTAGAAATGCATGAAATCTTATACTTTTAGTCAAAATAATTAAGAAAAACCTGTTAGGACTCTACTACACGCCTCCCCAAAAGCTACAGTAAATCTCAGGTCTCATTTGAAGTTGGCTCAAAACTTCGACCTACAGTTGTTTGTGCTGCTGACATAAGTTCAACCTTCTGGAAAGCATAGCAGATGTCCATGATCCCTATTCTCTTCCTGGTTGTAGCAAGGTCTCTGCCTATTACAGCACAACTATCTTTTAATCTTGCTTTGCAGTCCCTGTATCATAAAACCAACATGAAACCACATTCCTGCCTTTTTCCATATTTTATCTCTGCCAGGAGCATACATTTCTTGACAAGAGAAAATAGACCTTAAATTGCAGCATTAGCTTGACTTCTATGGAGCTGGCTATATAAGAAATTGTATACTTATTTGTAAATAGTTTGTTTACCCCTTCTTCAGAAAAGAGATGCACCTTTTCTACAAGCTCTTCTGGTGGCTGGTGTATAGAAGTTTCAGTGATGAATAAAAGATTTAATTCTAGCAAGTAACACCAAGAAAGTTCTACCCCAGCCTGGTTAAAACTTCTTTACCATGAACTGGAAGCCTGCTCAATGGTACTGAAAAGGAAAAAAAATGCCTCAAAGTTTTTTATACTAAGGGGCTATATTAATATCTAATATCAAAGCTTTCAATAACAGTGTTGAGAGCGTTTAGCACGTATTTACTTTTAAAAAGCAGTTTCATTTTCCTTTCCCCAAAGCAATCAAGTACATGGTTAAGGAGAAACAAGTTTTCCTTTTTTTATATTCAGTTGATATCACATCAAGCAGGAAACAGACATACATGTGAAACTGAGACACTGTTTCAGTAATAAGAGTCTTCTTTCCCTTATTTTGTTTGTTTACAAAGACCACCTCCTTCCACTAGATTCAAACATATTTCTAATACAGCAGAATCTCACTGATGATTAGGGCTTCCTCATCTGAAATATAGCATACATGTAAAGGTGAACCCCCGCCCTCAAAATACAAAATTCAAACACAGACCAAGTCCTTTCAAATCTCCAAAGTTTCCAAGGGGACAACACTTGCTATAGCATAACCCTATAGCATATTGGTAAAGGCTATCAGAGTGAAAAATTAAGGAACAAAATGTATCAAGAATTATGCCTACTAAATTTTAAAATTCAACTTAAAAACAAGCACTAAAATGCAATGCAAGTTATTAATTCTAAAACTGTTTACTATGCATTCTCAAAGGTTACATAATCTTTCATAGAGAATTCAACATTACCTTCTGTTCTCCAAAGCTTTAATTCTATTTAGAAAACCTGCTCACCCCAAAACAGCAACTCATAATTCATAACTGGTTATTTTACGAAAAGCAAACTACTTAAAGACTGACTTAGACAGCAAACCATATATACTATTTTTCTGTCAACTTGTTCAGATAAGAGTACAGGTAGTACTAATCACAAGCATAAGAAAAAGATGTTTGAAGAGATGACAGCCAGTAGTCTTAGCAAGGCAGTACATTTAAGCACTATGCTCAAGCGTGTCCACCATATTTGATCAACAGTCTTAACAGTGATTCAGCCCAACAGGCTCCTTTGCTGTTTAATAACTCAGCCTTTATTGAAAAATTAACACACCTTTAAGTCTCTATGGATAATAGGAGGTTTCTGTTTATGCATATGCTGGACTGCTCTGCAGGTCTGATAAAAGATCTTCAGAACTGTGTCACAGGAGATAGGTCCCTTGGATTCTACTTTCTTTAAGAATTCCACCAGCTGTCCTGCAGGAAGTCAGAGAAATTCGCATAAGCACACAGAACATGACAAATTCTGAAAGCCTGACATGAATAGACAAACTGTCTTCTCAGCAAGGAAGATTTGCAGTCTGGAGTTGTAATATTAGATGGATATACTGAAAAATGGCAAATCCACACAGACTACAGTGCCAAAGAACTAGTCTCAAATACTAAGAACCTAATGATTATCCCATATTTAAGATCAAGTTGAACTGTAGTCTCAAAGAACATGACCCTTATCCCATATAAGATGACGCTGAACTCTAGCTCCACTGAACTACACTATCTTTAAAAAGCTTTCAAAGCTTCTCATCTGTGAGGCAAACTGTGCAAAACAGGTGTCAGAAGCTACATGCACTGCTGGGAAAAGAAACAAAATTTACCTTTACACAGCTCTGTAAGCAGAAGAAACTCTCCCTGTCCCGTGTCTGATTCTTCTTTTCCTATAGATGCAGCAGAGCAGAACTGGACAATGTTGGGATGACCTGAAAGTTTTTTCTGGAGATTACATGTTCAAGGAAGACAACTGCCAAGTTTATTGATTCTATTGTATGCAGTAGTTCACATGCATCTCACTTGAAATATTAACTTAAAGTCACAGAAAGCATTACAGCTGCTGCAATTAAAATACTAAGTAGAACAGGTAAATCCATACCTCAGCTGAAAAAAACCAGACTTCAAGGAAAGCCACTGAAAATAATGTAATAAAAAGTCAAAATGAAACATTAAAAAAGAATCCTTGTGATTAAGGCTCTGAGAAAACTGGACTTTATTAACAGGCCTAATTACTTCTTTTTGTCTTTTGGCAATGGCTTCAAGACATCAGCACAATTACCAGAGAGACCTTTTAATTATCAGTTGCTTCTCTACCTGGCTGATCAGACAAGGCTATTGTATCAAGACCTGTCTTTCCAAAACATGCTATGTTATTAAATGTTATGTTTCAATTTTAAGTATTTAAAATAAAAGTTCAAAACAAATAAAAGCTCTAAAAACCAAAGGAACTTAACTTCCCATCATTAGTAATAATTCTTCATACTTAACCCTTTGTCATGTTTCATTTCAGGTTCAAAAATTCAAGATATCATTTCTGAACTATATAAAAGGGCAATAAAATGTAAGTGATCTCAGTTCCTGTCAGTGGAAATTATACTGCATTACGGCTATTTCTGTTGTCCCTGATGTGCATCACCTTGGTCATATACAGTCATGTCTATGAGACAAACACACAAATTTACAAGATGCATTCACATAGTCTGAAAAGAAAAAAGCAAAGGCATCATAAGTAAAACAAAGCTATAAAAAAATGGGCAAGTTGGATGCAGCAAACTAGAATGAATCCAAAGTACTATTTTATATCTTAGGCATCTCTTCATAACTTTTCACTCAGAGCTGCAGAAATTACTTTCATTTCACAATTATATCTTGGAAAGTTAGTAACAGTTAACCCTTGCTCATGTTGTATATGCTTTAGTGAGCCTGAGCTGTGAGAAAACACCCAAAGAGCATTCACTACTTTACTCCTGGTAAGATACAGTGAGAGTAGATAGAGAATGCATAGTGCTGTGGTAGTCCCACTTTGCAAATGTACTTCTATTGAACCATGTTTAGTGCAAGATTTTGCCAAACATTTCAGTAATCATAGAAATAAATATTTAAGTAGCTTAAATTAAGATCAGTGGTTTTGCCTGGTAACTTCAAAACAAAGCTGAGTACTCAAGAGTGGAAAACAAAACTGCAGCATACCACAGCTACGCTGACTCTTGAAACAAACTGAGGGTCTTAGAGCCAATGCTGGGGAGCAAACATTAACCTTACTAATGCCAAGGACTGAAAACACTTTGAGATTACATTATACCCTTCCATCTAACAACACTGAAGATGAAAAGGACAGCAATGACACTGAGAAATATCTTGTTTCTGATATATGTATTTTCTGCTGAAATTCCTTCCTTAATATTCTGCATTACTTTCTAAAGCCAGATGCATATGAGGCAGAAATTAAGAAACACTGAGGGTAAAAACAAAGTTTTGAATAGTCAAAAAGACAATAAATGCAGTGCATGTTAGGGAAGTCTACTTAAGAGCTAAGTATTATCTAAATAGTCCAAAGGTCTCTTGACCACAGAGGACTGCAAGAAAGCTTAAATAAGAATTTTACTTCTTGCTAGACAAAGTACATGACAACGTCTACACTAACTACAAAAGTCATCTGCACATATTAAATTCCTGCAAATTATGAAGAATGGAATTTGATGGATGTTGATGCCAATGCCAGATTCATGGCAATCCAGGAAGCCACATCTTTCTCACAATGTCACTCCTTTTAAGCAGTGTATGGCATGGAAATAACATAATCTGTAGAGCAGTCCTCAGTTTCTCAGAAATGTTTGGTATCAGGCAATTACATCAAAACATTAAAATATGTTCCAAAAAAGGATACCATAAAACAAACTTCCTGAATGATGGCTTTGTTCTTTTCTTCTTCATTAGACAACAATCGCTGTCAGAAAACAGAATATTTTAGAAGATACAGTTCCCAAAACTTACAGAAAAGCACTGCACAGAATACTTCTTTTTTCCAGAACACAAGGATAAGCTACAGTCAAAAACCTAAGGAGCTGTGATGGGACAGTAAACACAGCAGGCTTATTGTACCTTTGGACCATACTGCCATAAATATAACATCCAGTTTTCCAGTTAGCTGTACTGTTCATGTTTAATGATAGTAGAGGAGTTGTAACCTTTGACAGAGAAGCTGCTCTGAGAATTTTTTGTTCTATAGAACACTGAAGTCTCCTGGCTACAGCACTGTGCACTGACTAAGAGTTTCATCTACTGCCTCAAATCTTTAAGAACAACCTTCAACCTACTCCAACCAAAACTTCTCCAAATTACGTAGTCTAACTTTTTCAATGGTACCTAAGTAATCAGCATCAAACCCAAGCATTACTATTTCCAATATCACTGGATTTGGAGTCAACAACTGACTAGAATCAACCTGAGCATTTGCTACAGAAGTACCAGTTATGCAAAACAGAGGAAGTGCAGCAATGGTTCACCTTTTCTCTGTTATTTTTAAATGGGGCTACTTCTAGATGACATTTTAAATACACACACTCTATGGGTTTCATCACACGTTTTGTTACTGTAGGACATGGTATAAAAAGGTAAAAAGGAAGAAACCAGATCAAGTAATTACTGGTGGTGTAATGCCACCTACCTCTTACAACTCTCATACTACTACCCTTTTCACTTTCTCTTCAAGATAGGTATCTTCATACTGCTACAGCCACAGAGCATCCCTAACTCCAAAAATGAAGCCATTTTTCTGGTGAACACAAGTGACATGATTTTTTTTTTGCAACAAAATATGACAAAGTGACTTTACTTTATTGTCCTTTCCATAATACTTCAGTTTTGCAGCTCTTACGTGATAATTATAAGCCCTCAGAAAAAAATGCAGGTGTGTCCCTGAAGAGTGCCAAGCTAAACATTTGATCAATGAGTCAAAGGGTGGGGCACTATTTTTAATACTGATGAAACTTACTCTGGTAGGTTAATCAGCAGGCTAAGTCTAATTCTGAGGAGTGAAAATAATCCTGTACCCCACTTGAGGTAATTAGGAGAGATTCTTTTTACCCATACAACAAAATGTTTGGGGCACAGTCATGAATTCCTAGACCAAATGAAAAGAAACAGCAGTAGTACCTAATAGAGCAACTCCCATCTTTGGCATCTAAGTATGAAGTGCAGGGTCCCAACAAGACTGACCATTCTGAAGACAGATACAGTGTGCTACAAACACTGCTTTATCATTCTGGATTTTTCCAAATTACTTATCCAGTGGCATACATCAAGGATTAACTGCTGTACTACAGCATCAAGCAAGAAGACCTTATAAACGTGTAGCTAAGTAAATTTGCTTTACCTTTAAAGCATAATCTTTGCCACTTCCAAGATCTTGAGCTTCATAGACAAAAGCAAAACCACCTACAAGGAAAAGGCACATTAAGTCAGTTTTAATTTTAGCATTCAGGTAAAAATTTTTTAGTCTAACAGAGGTAATACATGAATTTATATACTTTTCCAAATGTAAGAAGCACACACTTTTCAGTGGCTTGCCAAAAAGTACGGGTAACCTACATACCACAGCTAGAATACTGTCTTCCTCTTTTACACATGCCAAAAGCACACTGACTGTTACTTCCAGCATTTTGTTAGTCTGCACACAGATTTCCTATGAAGTAAGTTTGGTTCTTTTTAATGCAGGTCCTTATAAAACCAAGATACAGTGTAGCAAATATTACCGAATTATTTTAAACAAACTGTTTCTTGGTTTTACACTACTGGGCTTCCTATCAAAACAGAAATATCCAAGGGAGATAAATTGTTAAATATACACCTCCTTATACTTTTGGGATGATTGCCACGATTCAGGCTTCAGGCTATTAGAAGCAGAAAGCATTTTCAAGTGCTGAAGCACACACTTCCACTACCAGTAATGCTGTTACTAAGTCGCAATTTGTCATTGCATACAATGTTATTTTCATTCCAACTCGTTTTGTTAGAATACCTACTTCAAACACTACCAATTTGCTCAAGAACACAGCAAATTTGTGCAAAGTAAGTAAGACTGAGAAAGTTACTTGTCTGCTAAATCTCTGTTAATTATGTTAGTACAACTGTATCAAAAGAAGATATTTGTACATCTCTACTCCATTTTAAAAATCCCAATATCATGTCCATTTCTTCTGTGAATGTTGTCCTCTTGGTTACACTAACAGTGTGGTTGCTTACATGCTCTCCATCTATGCCCCAGAATACAGTAACATACAAAGTGACAAACTTCAATGACTTGCCTTTCTACTCCTTTAATATAAGTTTTATTTGCATTTAAATAAATTGGTAGTAAATAAATCATCCTGAGTACCATCACACAACACATGCAGGACAACCAGATGCTCAGGCCCAGTCAGCACGGGTTTATGAAAGGCAGGTCCTGCCTGATAAACCTGATCTCCTTCTACGACAGGGCGACCCGATTATTGGATGAGGGAAAGGCAGTGGATGCTGTTTACCTTAACTTTAGTAAGGCCTTTGACACCATTTCCCACAGCATTCTCCTGGCGAAACTGGCTGCTCGTGGCTTGGATGGGCACAGGCTTCACTGGGTAAAAAACTGTCTGGATGGCCGGGCCCAGAGAGTTGTGCTGAACGGAGTTAAATCCAGCTGGCAGCCGGTCACGAGTGGTGTCCCCCAGGACTCGGTTTTGGGGCCACTCCTGTTTAACATCTTTATTAATGATCTAGACAAGGGGATCGAGTGCACCCTCAGTCAGTTTGCAGATGACAGGAGGTTGGGTGGGAGTGTTGATGTGCTCGAGGGTAGGGAGGCTCTGCAGAGAGACCTGGACAGGCTGGAGCGATGGGCTGAGGCCAACTGGAGGAGTTTCAATAAGGTCAAATGCCGGGGGCTGCCCTTGGGCCACAACAACCCCCAGCAGCGCTACAGGCTTGGGGAGGAGTGGCTGGAGAGCTGCCAGTCAGAGAGGGACCTGGGGGTGCTGATTGACAGCCGGCTGAACAGGAGCCAGCAGTGTGCCCAGGTGGCCAAGAAGGCCAATGGCATCCTGGCTTGTGTCAGCACTAGCGTGGCCAGCAGGGACAGGGAAGGGATCTTACCCCTGTACTTGGCACTGGGGAGGCCGCACCTTGATTCCTGTGTCCAGTTTTGGGCCCCTCACCACAAAAAGGACATTGAATGACTCAAACATGTCCAGAGAAGGGCAACGAAGCTGGTGCAGGGTCTGGAGCACAGGTCGTACGGGGAGTAGCTGAGGGAACTAAGGGTGTTTAGTCTGGAGAAGAGGAGGCTGAGGGGAGACCTCATGGCCCTCTACAGCTCCCTGAAAGGAGGGTGCAGAGAGCTGGGGATGAGTCTCTTTAACCAAGTAACAAGCAATAGGACAAGATATAAAGGCCTCTAGTTGCACCAGGGAAGGTTTAGAGTGGATATTAGGAAGCATTTATTTACAAAACAAGTTGTTAGGCATTGGAATGGGCTGCTCAGGGAGGTGGTGGAGTCCCCATCCCTGGAGGTGTTTAAGAGTCACGTTGACATAATGCTGAGGGATATGGCGTAGTTGGGAACTGTCAGTGTTAGGTTAATGGTTGGACTAGATTATCTTCAAGATCTTTTCCAACCTAGTTAATTCTGTGATTCTGTACTACACAGCAATTTTCTCTCTAGCAGTAATTTAGAGAATAAACACAGATGACTGAACTACAAAATTTTTCTGGTCAAAAAGGCTAAGAGAATAGGATAAATAAAGAATGAACCACCACAGACAAAAAACAAGTTGACAAGGCACCTTTTTTAAAAGATGCAGGATCCAAGTCAGTACAGTCACATTAGTACACAATATCTCCTCTGTGGATGAAGAACATTAACAAGAGGTTGAAGTGAACACTGTATTTGCTTTGTGCAATTCAAATACATGGCTTTTCAAGAAGTACTCAAAAGTTTTACTTGGCAATTGACCATCACAGTATTTGCCAAGACTCCTGAATGGTACTGCCCATACATCTTGTTTCTTTGCCAGTAGCATCCACAACATGAAATGAATAAATGACAGATTCCAATATTGTCTTTCCTTTTGGTATCTAAAGGGAAATTATACACAAACTCAGAAAAACAAAGACCCCAGTTGCAGGGAGGACAAGCAAAAGAAAGTAACTAGTGCACTACAGAAGAGTTAGAAGTGTCAATGAGAACACTGAAGATGAGAGCAAGGGTTGCAGTTCAGTCCCACCATACATTACCCATGTGTGCATCATGCTTATCAGTTTACTTAGATTCTTCTGTAAAATCGGGTTCAGTACTTCCCACAGTAAGAAGTTCCCATAGGTTTTCTAAACCCCCTAGTGCAAGTAGTCTGACCTGTAATTACAATCAGCATTTTGGGCATTAATGGGATAGGGGCTAGAGACAGAATGAAGTCCACACTTACCACCATCTTAAGAGTATTACCTGAAGACATTTTGTTCCTTCCTAAAGGAGTACAAATAGAAGAATATGGTTCTGGGTAGAACTGATCAGTTATGACTACTATGGATTTCATATAGCTATTGAAACAAGCAAGATAATCTGTGAGTTACCCTTCCACTGAAGCTGGGTGCTGGGAAACCACAGTTTTTGACTGCTTTTCCCAACCAGTTCCCTATACACACCCAAAGGCATGCCCCAGGTTTCAGAGCCCACTGTCCCACTTAGTTGTGTAACTACCAGTGTACACCAGTCACTGCATCAGAGCTACTGCCCCTATATCTCTGTCCTACACAGATACCACAGACCTACACAGTGAAAGTACTGCTGGCCCTACAGAAGAAAATCTTTACATTCATTCTGTTAAAAATTAATTTGATTTTATTCTAATAACCCTGCAAGCTACATCTTGAAAATACATGCATTGTGTTACAAACTTCTAGCATACAATATTAGTGTTTTGGAAGGTATTCAAGAGCAAAACTGTGACAGACACAACCCAGACTACAGAACAGTTATTCTGCAAATTCAGATCAGCTGTGTACACTAGCAAGGGTTCTACCAGGGCTGAAATGGGGCATATCTACTCTGCATTTCAAGCATACACCTTGCTAGTACCTCTATAAACATCCACAGACCTACATACATGCACTCCAAAATATAACCATGCTTCATTCAAATGCACCAAATGCCCTCCTGGAAATTACACAGGTGAAAGCATCTACACATCAGAACTCATCAGATCAATTTAATGCACCATTTTCAAGCATATATGGGATTAACAATCAAGCTGATCCAAACTCTGAAGGCCCTTAGAAGCACTGCTACCTTTCCAACCGTTTCAGCCGGTGTACTAAGCTTTCCTTACAAGTTCTTCCTCCAATATAAGAAATATTTACAATATAGACAAAACTGCACATTATCACTAAGCTCAATCCTGTTGACAATGATTATGAAGGAGTAAAAGGAATTAGTTTACCTGACTGAAAAAAAAATAAATAATAGTAAGTCTTAAAAAAAAGGAATATATCAAATTTTCATGGAAGTGCTGATCATACAGTCCTCCTAAAACTCTAGACACGTTCACAGCTGCCCTGAAATTTTCTCTATTTGCAAATAATCTTGAAATTCACGTCTAGCACTCAACCAAATTTATGAAAACTACACAAGTTAATTTCTTTATGGAAAAGCCTTTTTTTTAACACTCAATCACAATGCTACAGCCACCTCAGAAAGGTTTCTGAAGTTTAAGTAAACTTTGTTGCATTTAAAAGAATCTCATTTCCAACCAAAAGATTTCATTTCAGTCATCTTATCTGCTAGCTAGGAATCTGAAGAAATTTTATTTTCAGCTTCATAACTACTTCAAAACATACACTGGTTGTTAAGTTTCAACACTCACTGAAAATCATAAAATGTTAATTTTGGCCTAGCAGTGCAAGTGAACATTTTGAACACCACAAGCTATCTAAAAATCATAAATTCTTGCTAACAATAGAAGTTAATATAAGCTCTGCTTAGGTTAAAGCATAGCTATCTGACTTTAAGTGAAGCATAATTGACCTTATCTGGAAATCCAATCAAATCTGCATACAAAGTGTACAAACTAAGTTTCTGTTGAAGGCAAATTTAAAGCTGGCAAGACTCAACTTTTATATTAGCAAAATACTTGGTTTAATTACTATATTTTCACAGCCTGGTTTAACAAAGGAATAGCAATGAAGAGTCCTCTTTAAGGCCATTTCAATGGTGGCACGGTTTACTGAAGTTCATAGCAATAGTTATGCAGTAGGATCTCACAACCTATACAGAGGTATTACAATAGTAAGCTAAAGGGAGAAACTTCATTAAAATAACAATAGCTTAACAGTACACAAGTAGCTGAAAAGATTTACTTTTACTTCAGCAATTGTACCTTAAAATCAAGTGCTGAAATGCTAAATATATAGTTAAGGTCATTAATTTTTTTAGAACTCCCAACAAAAGCCAGTGGTATCATGCCTGAACAAATTCTTACTTATTGCACCTGTTTATTATACAGAATTTCACTGCTATGGCCTCTAACCTCATCCTTCACAGCTATGTTTCCATCAAAACATCAGTTTTAAGTTTCTCATTCTGTCATTGTTCCACCTGAATAAAACTCAGTTTCATACAACACTGCTCACTCCAGGTGGTGATCTGTTCACTACTACTGCAGCACTACAGCTGATACCAATCTATGATATTCATCTATGATTTTCTGGGATACCAAAGGAGGTACAGTAAGTTGTGAGGGTATTTTTAATTTGCTTTTTTTAAAACCACCTGTTACCAATGAAAACTTTTTCACAAAAGGCAAAATTAGTCATACTGCTTCATTATTAAAATCAGTTTCATTTAGAGTTTGATGCTGGCATACTTGTGTGGAGCTAAGTCTGTTAAAGCAGTTTTAATATACCCTGAACAGGGACAACTTTACTGGCAAAAATTCTCCTATGCTCTAACAGTTTACTCCAGGCCTTCTGACCAGTGTAGTTCACTTTTTTTCCATTTTTACAAATTATATTGGAGTTTCTTCTGTTTATAACCACACCAAGGATTTTACAGCCAACACAGCTATGTCAGTCAAGGATCACACCCCTACACCAACATACCTGCATGATCAAACACCTGGATAGCAGACCCAAATGAGACAGGTGACAAAATGACTACTTTGGTTTCTTTCCTAGTGATCTAGAAAGAATGAAGTTTTGTTTGGGGTGTTTTCACTTGTTATTTCCACTCACGTAAACATCTGTTTTAAGTCAGTTTTCTGAAGTTTATATCCAGAAAATCATTTAGTATTTCCGCACACGGGTTACCAGTGTGCTTATATGTCCACACCCATCCAAGCTCTTGCCCTGAGCAACAAGTTTTTCACTCCTGAAGCGTTTCATTGTCCCATTTTCAGAACACAGCCTAGGGTCTCAAAAATTGTCTCAAATTATTTTCTGCCACAGAAATTAGGGCGGAAGAAAACTGGTTTTCCTTCTTTTCTGTATCACATGCCTAGACAAAAGAGGTTCACTGTAAAGCACCACATCAACTCACAAAAATGGAGTAAAAGTACAACAGTCAGTCCTGGAAACAGTCTTGCCCCATAGCAGACCAAAAAAACCATGCTAGATATCTGAAGAGCCAGAAAGCACCCTAAAACCATCTGCTCATTAGGGTACTAACATGAACAGTGAAATCTCCATCTTTGTTTCAATGTTCACTTGAGGATATCAGCTCCCCAATTCTTATGCAGGAGAACATCGCACACACTGAAATACTAATTTAGTCACTTATTCTCAGTTTTTGCTGTGTATTTTGTCAGGCCAAAGAGTACCTGGCTAAAGCAGCAACACAAACAAGTTTCAACATGTTACAATTAGCATACATGAGCACACAGAACATTTCTCAGTATGCTCTGAAAGAAAAGTGTTGCTTGTTCCATGCCATCATTGCCTTCCACTGACCAGACTCCAAGTTGTTTTGTTGAACCAAGATACCATTGCCCCATTTCACAAAATCAAAGATTTATCCTATACTTCATAGAACAGCAATTATACTCAAGAATTAGAGAAAACCATAGCATATTTGAAAGTTAATCAGTCTGCAGTTGAATTTGTTGTTGAAAAACATGAAAACTGTCATTTTCTTTGACACAGGTATCAAGAAACAGAGTAACTCAAAGTGTTTCAAAATAAGTCACTGAAAGGACTAATACAGGAGTATTTCTATCTGGCTTATCTCACTTTACAGCTTACCGTGAGATAAATTTTCAGAACTTTTAAAACTTATTCTTCTGTTAGTATGACCTCTGTTCTAGAAAATTTAGTAAAGCTAAAATAGGACACACTAATAATTCCATATTTACTATTCAACCTACAAAACTCAACAGAAGTACTGAAGAAGTAAGTAAGTCTCACTGTATTTGTAGGGATATTACATTATATTTTGAGTGGCAGTAGTGAACTACTAGTGAAGTTGTCAACTGATTTTTAACACTCTAAAACCCCTTAGAAACATTACTTCATCTAACCAAACACATAAAACTTGCAGAAGATCCCTTTATCCTTTTAACCTTATAAGAGATTGGAAAGTATCAGGGTTTTTTTCTGTGGATCACCATAAAAATGAAGTAGTTCTCAGTACCTTTCACAGAGGTATCTCTAGAACAGAGGTTCTTTATATATTCTATTTTTTTACTTTGTCAACAAGAGATATGAAATAATTTATGAACTGTTATAACTGCTTCTGGTACCCTACCAATGCAACAGCTACCTGCTTTTACTAAAAGGTCGCAGCAGAAACATTCAAGGAAGTCTATTATATTTAAAGACTGCATAATTTTTAAGCACATAATCAGCTTTGTCAATATCTTATTTAGCTATCAAATCATAATCCTGCCTTTCATTTATGATCTGAAAGGTAGTATTATTTTACTAAACATTCACTCAGCACACAGTAAACAAGACTCTCCAATTAGCTAGCTATCAAAACTATCACAACTGTACAATTTACAATTCTCAAAAAACATTCATCTTTCCTTGTAATTTTGGAACTTGCTTTAAATCACTTAACCCAGCATCCATCCCCGACGTTTTAGAAAGCCTGTGTCAGATCCTGGGCAACAGCAGGTTGCTGCCAAAGTGAAGTATGAAGACTTGTTTCAGAACCAAGAACTACACAGCAGGTAAGTCTCAAACACAGCTTCCTGCCCTTCCTTTCTTTTGTCGTTCTCTAGAAACTGCTATGATCTCTTAAGGCATGAATGTCGCAGTATCAGCAGCACCAACCACTTCGTTTAGCATTCACCTTGAAGTCACACCATACCGAATGCTTACATTTCTGTCACAACTGAATCTTTTGTAAAGAAGCTGTAAATAAAGCCTGAAGGCAGAACAGGACATGACATTTAGTACTGTTTTAAATGCAAATTACGATCTAAAAAACTGCCAGGTTTTGTCTTGAGACCGTGTGCCAAAAGAGCTTAAGCATTAAAGTAACAGCTTTTTTGCCCTTAAGAAGATAAAATAGCGATGAAGACCAATGTCCTGTTATTTTACAGACACAAGTTTTCTTAGGTTAAACTAAAGGAGCTAATCTTGAAGAATCAAATTTTTCTTCCGGGCTGGTCACTAAGATTTCAACGAAAAAATACTCAGGAAAAAACAAAAATCAATAAATTTATAGAACTACTTAAATACAAGACAATTACAAGAAGCAACTACAGAAAATAACTTCAATAATGAAGAGGAGGTCCGATAGAGCTTTGGGATACGCAAACTAAATAACATCAATGACCTGTACAAAATCAATGAACTAATGTAAGTGCAATAATATGGACAAGTTCGCATTTTAGTCTTTTGAGACAATCTTCCAATGTCTCTTCTGCTTGAAGAAATAAAGTAATTCCTCTGACCACAAGGTCCAGATTTGTTAATTTAAGCAATCTGCACACGCTAAACACAGCACCTGTTTTAAAACAGACTAACAAGTACGCCAAGATGTCTACCAAAAAAACCCCATCACTGAAACTGCCCACACATTTAATTCCTGTACTCCAGCAAAGTCTGTACACAGAATGAGATCAGCCTCCTGACATATGTGTTTAAAGTTAACATACTTCCCTGTATTTCAGTTTTCCAAACCATCAGAAACGGCACAAACTTTCACCTTTGGCATATTACCCATGTAATTTAAAAAAAAAATATTCAGTCCAGTATTTCCATGAGGTCCTAGGCAGATTATAAACTCCTTTGAGAACTGTGTTACATGGTTAAAGTACTGTAAACCATGAAGTGACTAAGTCGCCACACAACACACTGTCTCTCTACGGGTATTCCCAAAGCGGGCTAACAACAACGGCGGGTATCGCCCCCTGCACGCGGCCCCCACGAAACACCTTCCGGGGCGGCGCAACGGGCGGCACCACGGGCGCCTTCTGGAGAGGCCGACTGCCCGCGCAGCACGGAGCCGCCCGCCCCGGCCGGACAGACAGACGCTGCCGCGGGCGCCACCGCCCGTTCGCCCGCGTCAGGCTTCCCCGCGCAGGCCACTGCCGGCCAAGGAAGGGCAGGCGGGGCAAGGGGCAAGGAGGCCCACGGCCCGAGGCGAAGCCCAGCCCCGCAGCGGCGAGGTCCGCCCCGGCCCGTCCGGGCCCGGCCCGCCGCCGCCCGCGCTTACCCTCCGCGATGACCCGCTTGATGCGCAGTTTCATATCGCCCATTTCCACCGTCTGCCCGACGAAATCGTTCTGGTCGCGGCTGGCGGCGCCCAGGGAGCCGGGGCCCGCCAGAAAGTCCAGGGCGGACTGGAATAGCGACATGGCCCCAGCAGGCACTGCCCGGCGGCCGGGCGAGGCGGGCGCGGGGCGGGGCGGGGGCTAGACGGCGCCGCCGAGCTACCGACAGCAGCGGCGGGAGCCGACCGCTCACTCCTCCCGGGCGAGTTCCGGGAGCGCGGCCTCACCTACGACCTCACTGCGTCACCGCCCCTCCCCGCCGCGGGGCGGGGCGGGGCGGGGCGTTGCTCGCCTTCCCGCCGGGCTGGCCCGGATTGCCACCGCCCCGCGGGCGGCCGCGGGCGGCGGCTCGGGGCGGGCTGGCCCGGGCGGGCTGGCCCGGGCGGGCTGGCCCGGGCGCCCCCAGCCGCCCCGGGGCGCGTGGCCGTGCGGGGTCGCCGTGTCCCGCGGGAGGCACAGCGCGGGGGGAGGGTCGGTGCGAGGAAGCGACCCAGGAAGGCGGGTCCCTGCTCGGCCGCGAGAGCGCGGGCCGGGAGCAGGGACGGCGTTCTCCAGGCGGCAGCTTTTCTCCAGCTGCCGGTGATGTAGAAATATGGAGTAATAAAATGACTAACAATATTAGGTTTAAGAATTGTGTGTTCAAGCTAAGGGATGTTAAGCTCTGGCAACAAAAACTCAGGCCCACGAAGACAGAGACAGAGGCCCAAAGCCAGAGGAGGTGAAGCCTCTGGCAACAGGAGATAACGGGCATTTTTTAACCCAACTGACTGAGCCGAGGCCGAAGGATGTGCAACATTTCCTAGGTAAGGGGGCCAACAAGCAGGACAGCCAGAAGAAACTGGTTCTGAGTCTTGGTGAAGTAAGGGACAAGAAAAATAGCTGTAGGGTTAAGGTTATACAGTGCTTGTTTTGCTTAATAAGTAACAAAATGTTTAGCTGCCCAAATAAGGATAATTGCTTAAGTGATCACGAAAATACTTCTTGATAACAAGAATTTATAACCCTAAGAACTGGTTGAAACCAACCCTGCGGTATGGCATATAACCCAACGACTACAGAGACTGCGCAAGGAGCCGGGGTAAAAAGTTCAACAGAGGAGCTACTTCATCCCTGCGACCCCAGCCCACGACCACCAGAACACACTGCGCAGGCGCAATTAGGAGGAGACCGGGGCGGAACATATGAAAATTACTTTCAGGCTCATTATAATACGAAGCGGGGGGCAGGGGTAGATCATGTGTATGTATAGGCGTATCATGAATATGCAATGCTTTGTAGTATAAAGCTAAGACAAGGTGCCACAAGAGGTGGGCACGTTTGTGGTGGAGCGATCCCCGTGCACCCAGCGCTGAATAAACATACCTACTTTAAAACCTCATAGGTTTTGGAGTCTGTTCTCCACGAGTCATTGGCACTGTGGAAACTGGGGAAAAGCTGATGAGGAAGACTGCTGGCCTTCCTCCTGAAGATCCCCGAAGACAACTACCAGGAGACAACATGCAGGCGCAAAGATGACATAAACACTACAGAACTGCTGACACAGACCTTTTAAACTAAACCCCACCTCAGTTATCTACATGTATGTTTGTACTGCGCAACCTATGAATATGTATAAGGTACCTGCATTTAAGATGTAACCTAAGGGGCTTGGGTGTGCACGTTAGGTGGAGCGATCCCCCATGCACTAGCGCTTCAATAAAGAATCCCCGCTTTCTAATAATACTCTGAACCTGAGTCTTAGAGAGTTCTTCCTCAACCGGCTTTTTCAGTATCACCAACACTCGGCACCTTGGCAGTCACCCAGAGGTGATGTTCCCTGTGCCAATAACTCAGGCCGACGTAGATGGCATGTGGGCGAGACATGTGCTTTTCCCCCAGAGTGCCACTGTAATCCTTCTGTTACCATAAATTCAGTCTCAACCCCCTAAAACTTAAGTTTTAGAAATCAGGCATTCTTTATTGCAGCACTGGATGCACAGGGGATCATTCCATCTAACGTGCATACACTAAAACAAAAGTTCATCCTTTATGTACCTTAAAGACATGAATAGTCATACATTTTCCAGGAAGTCTCCACCTTTCTGCCTATCTACTACATTTACATAATGCTGGCATTGCAAGACTACACTACACATGTGCAGGCGTCCTCGGGTGGTCATCAGTGGTCATCTGGGGAGTCAGCCCCTTACTCCTTTTTCCCTTTTATGGTCACGAGTCTTTTGAGGACAATTTCTTCTCCTTGGATGTTTCCCAACTCTGTTGTCCAGTCAAGATGTTCTTTCTTATCTGCCTTGTTTGAGCATTTCTGTCAGGATATATCTATTCTCAAGGTCAGGGTATTTTCTCTGTACATTTCTCTGTACATTTTAATCACTCGGGCCTTGTTAAATACAAATTAAACACTGTTTGGTAAAATAATTTCTTAATATTTAAGGTACAATGGATCACTAATTGTTACAGGCCTCAACTTGCAGGCACCAACTGCTCGTAAGCAACAGCTAGCAGGCATCAACCCCCCCTGTCAAGACTTACAGGATAATGTAATATCCTGTAAGTCTCATTCTATACCAGTTTCTCATATTTGATGCTAAAGCATAATTATGAACAACAGTTAAAACACTGAATCATGGTACATGCTATAACACAAATATGGATTATGGATTATCATTGTGATCATTACAAACAAATTTTTCAACCGTGTCTAATTTGGTAGCCAAGAAGTACGTTTGTGCCACAATTCTTCAAAGCCCCAGAACATATTGTCCTTGGTAACCTGATACAGGACTTCTGTCTGTTCCCAAATTTCTGCTAAATCCATGGAAATTCTACCATTCTGATCTACACACAACAGCTTGTGTTAATCACAGGGCAGACGCCGCCTTGTGAAGTCAGAGGCAGTCAAGGGCCATTCGACTTTGTAGTACTACCTGAGATAAACTGGACACTTCAGTGTGTAAGGACAGTCTTAGTATTGTGAGTCCTTCTGGTTCATTTAAGGAAGGTCCTCAACCCACCCACTCTGTTCATGCAGCTTATTATCTATTGTCATATTTGGGACTAGGGCTCCTACAGTACACACTTCTTTCTATCCTAGGGCTAATATTTTCCAAGCTTCGTTACCACATAGCCAATACCATCCTATTCCTTCTGTTCTGGGTACAGGCCATCCAGTTGAGGGTTTGGTTTTGTTTAAATTTACCTAAGAGTTCTAGATCAAATTGGCCATCTACATATTTCATGTAACTGTTACACTGCTTGGTTAGTACTCTATCTATAGCATTGTTATTTTTACAGTATGGAGTTGCATCATTTAGATGACATCACTGTATACAGGTATAGTTATAGGATAATTGGTGTTCTTCTATTTGGATTTCTTGTTAGTTATAGGATAATTGGTGTTCTTCTATTTGGATTTCTTGTTGAGTAGTGTTATTAGCAGTTCCCCACTAAAAGGCTCCACTCATTGTAATCTCTCTGTAGCTCTGGCCTCAAGTGATGATATTATCATGTAAGGGGGTGTTGTCAGGGATTGGAATCCCTGTGTACTTTGGGGTTCCTAGAGTATTCTGGTAAATGTGTACAGACCTAACAATAGATTCTGATTCTATTTTGGTTCTGGCCAGACTTGACCCATGGCTATGATAACTGTTACAGACTAAACATAAAACTCAATCATGATTTCCTTAATTTCAATTTAAGAGGAGATTGCTGCTCCACTGCCCATGGGGTGGGAGAGGTAGATATGGCAAATATCATCGGTAATTCGTGTTGGAATTGAAACAACAGAACCGTAATACAGGAAAAATCTGTGACAAGAGTACACAGGTCCAAACCACACATGTACTGTGGGCTGGGGGTGTAGAAATCCATTTTCTTGCTCATATGCAGACCCCAAATCCAGTGGACCAGAGTAGCGTTGCCATCAGCTCCAGCACTGGCCACGAGGGCTGCAATCAACAACCATGACCAGCTTTGTATTGCTGGAACTCTAGGATCACAAGGCAGCAGGTCTGTTCTTTCTTTCAGCAGCAGTACAGGCTTATGCCTGCTTGAAATGCCCTTAAACCTACTGTCTGAGAATCTTGTTTCTCTATCAGTGTGTACATTTTCAACATATAAAAATTAGAAAATGAAATTCCATCAGTGAAAACTGATTGTATTTGAAACTTTGCAGTTTTACTACTTACACAAGAATGATTAATTTGACTGTTGAGAAAGGATCTTGGCACAAATAATCCAAAATTTGAGTCCAAAAATCATACACAGATAGGCACTAAGTGTGATGTCTGGTACCGAAAGCTTAAACTAAAGATTTGTACAATTCCTCTCATTGCTTGAAATTGCTTAGATAGGACAGTCACATGGAAGTTTGTCCTAAGAAAGATTGCAGGAGCAGTAACTATCTGTTACACGTGAAGAAAGTATAAGAAAAAATGTAGGATAAGAAGGAGGAATGTTAAATTTAAAAAAAAATCAGGATGGATTTGGCACTACAACTACTTAATATATGCTAGGAGACCCTTGATGTAGATGCAGCTTTTCTGGCCAAAAAGTTTAAAAGAATGCCTGGGTAAAATTTCACTGACCTGTCTTTTTAAATATCTAGAACTATACTGGAGAGATCAAGCAGACCAATAAGTAAGATGCAGTTTGAAATGTATACAGGTGTCTAGAAAGCTCTCCATTAGTGGGGCTGACCTTTTTATTTATTGCTGAGACAAAATTGTGGTAGAAGGGACCTTAAAAATCATACAGTTCCACGCCCCCTGCCATGGACAGGGACACCTTCCACTACATCAGGATGCTAAAAGCCCCGTCCAACCTGGCCTTGAACACTGCCAGGGAGGGGGCAGCCACAGCTTCTCTGGGCAACCTGTGCCAGTGTCTCACCACCCTCACAGTGAAGAATTTCTTCCTTCTATCTAAGCTAAATCTACCCTCTTTCGGTTTAAAACTGTTAGTCCTTGTACTATCACTACACTCCCTGATAAAGAGCCTCTCCCCATCTTTCCTGTAGGCCCCCTTTAAGTACTGGAAGGCTGCTATAAGGTCTCCCTTGAGCCTTCTGTTCTCTAGGCTGAAAAGCTCTCCCAGTCTGCCATCATAAGGGAGGTGCTCCCGCCCCCTGATCATCTTTGTGGCCGTCCTGTGGCCCCACTTGAGCAGGTCCTTCTCTTTCTTATGTTGTGGGCCCCAGAGTTGGATCCAGTACTCCAGGTGGGGTCTCATGAGAGCAATCACCTCCCTTGACCTTCTGGCCACACTTCTCTTGGTGCAGCCCAGGATATAGTTGGCTTTCTGGGCTGTGAGCACACATTGCACTCATAGTCAATTTTCCATCCACCAATACACCCAGGTCCTTCTCCGTAGGGCTGCTCTCAATGCACTGATCACCTAGCCTGTATCCATCCTTGGGATCACCTCAATCCATGTGCAGAACTTTGCACTTGGCTGCACCACACAGTACTTGGCCAAAAATTGAAATGTATTCTTTTTATTTAGGTAGTTTGAGAGGCCTCTGGATTTTTTTTCAGTTGTTAAAGGCAGTAAAGCCATTTATATGTTGGCATCAACCCTGTTGAAAACAAGGTTGTGCCATCTGTTACTAATTTGCATCCCAGTTCCGAAAGCTACACTGGACTGCTGCAGGATGGTTGATCTCCTGATGAAAAAGCTCTGCTGCAGCTTTCCCATTTTAACTTTTATTCAGGCCTCTTCCTTCTACAGTCTCATGGAGAATGAACCAAAAGTCATTATGGCCAAAAGTCTTGTGTGGGGAACATGGTAAAGAAGGGATTTCCTTTACTATCATAAGGTCAGGACAGGGAAGAGCTATAATCTGGAGAATTATTAAATGAGAAGTTAATTCTGTCTATTAGCACGTAGTAAAAACATGCACTTTAACTTCCATTCTAGTAATTGGTTTCAGCTCCTTAGGAATTAAATGAATGAAATAGTAATGAATTAGCATTCTACTTTGTATTTCTCTATATAAATTAATAGAAATATAGCTAGGAAAATGGCATATATAATAATGTCTGCATGGCTCTAAATAGAGTTTATTAGGTTCAGTACAGCTGAAAATCCATTTCAGAAGTACATCTTGGAAGAAGGAAGATTAAACACATTTCCAAAGTTTGTATTTTTTAGTGCAGCTGCTCTTGATGTACTCTGAAAACATGAGTCACAAGGCTAATCCTGTCACAAAGCAAACAGGTTTGACCTTTCTTTAATGTCTTCATTTTGCATGCGAAGACCCTTCATATCTTCTGAGATCAGAAAGATATGAAAGTCACATTCAGAGCCAAGCTGCCACTTCTTCATTCATTTTCTTCCCTAATTGGCTAGTCCAGGTTTGAGTGAAACTATGCCCTTTCCAAAGATTTAGGTTGATGTCTGCCTCACACAATCCAGCAAGAATCATCAGCTTTTGGAAGTGCTCATCCAAATTCACTATTTGAAAAAAATGTTTTCTAGAACAGCCACTAGTACCTCTACATGTTAGTGTATAATACACCCAAGTAATTTTATGCAGTACAGATTTTTAATTCATGTAGCTTTTTTGTATTAGCTGAATATCCATAGAGCCTGCTACTTTGCATAAAGTTGCAAAACACAATGCATAAAGTATTGTGTTCTTCTTTGGATGTGCAATAATTTTTTTCTTACACAGATCATGACTCACTGTATTTTGGGAGATTTTTATAATGTATTGTAACCACATATTTCAAAGAAGAGCCTGATCATTTTTATACTAAAGTAACAAGTTTAATAAAGCAACAATGGCAAAATTTTGAAATAAAACTATTTTGATTATCCTTGTATGTAGGCTACATAGTAATTTAGCAAAACTTTCCGCAATAACTGCCATCTTACTGCTTATGTCTGATTTGGGCAGCCTTTTTTATTTTTGAAGTTTCAGTTTAAGTGATTAATTTCTAGAATGATAATGGGAAAGCATGCCGATCAAACAAAAAAATTACTTCACTGATTTTGTGGAGCAATAGTTTTCTCTCTGACTTTGGATTAGACACTACAAATTTAGCAGAGGTACCTTTTCTCTGTTTGCTTCTTTCAAACAAGGCATATGTCTTTTGTTGTTCTTGAGGAAAATTTTACATAGGGAAAATTAGCTACCTTATGTAAAGAAAATTAATTCTTTAGTTATTAGAAAACTTGCTAAAATTTGTAGACAGGATCTCTGGACATAGGATGTATACTATACCTGTTCCAATCTGTGGTTAGGTATTTCTTTGCAGCTGGTGCTTCTGGCCACTTTGAAACACAAATCATCAACAACACGGGGAAAGAAACATTTGTACTCTGGAGACAGGGACTATCCAGCTCCTTGAAGAAAAGGTCTGTAACTATTATGTCAAGTCTATTTACAGGAAGCCAGAGAGCAAGGTGAAAGAAGTGTTGTAGAAATGTGTTCTTGCTGTCTGAAATACATCATGGTCCAATTTGCCTCCTGTAGGCTCCAGCTGGCTAACAGTCAGAAAAGAATAAACTCTGCTTTGGTTTTTTGTTTTTGTTTTATTTGGTTTTTTTAACAATGAGCAGTGATTAAGAGACACCTCCATTGAACAAATCATTTCATCATTAAATTTCACAAGAGATTTTTTGCTTATCAATCAGAATGGTCTCCTGTGACAAACAAAGCATCACAGCTTCTTAACAAAGCACTATTCAACTTCAGAAGAGTGAAGTATGACAGTAAAATTGATACTAGCTGCAAATGAGATACCTGTAAAATTGAGACTATATGTTCATTTACTGAAATCTCTTTCAAGATGTCATTATAGTCAGTTTACTATATAGTCATCTCTGCAATCCCTTGCCATTTAAGGAATGTATCCCTATATTATTAAAAGTTACACAATTTCAAAATTTTTAGCAAGCTACATTACTATTTATTTTCTAGACAATACCAATTTGAACAAATTTTAATAAAGGTTAATGACATGTTTTATGCCTACATGGCCATACGCATACTGAACAGGATTAGTTTCACGCAGAGAGTCCAGGGTCGTGTGATAAAAGGAAAGATAACTATTAAATAAAAAAACTGAAAAAAGCCCACAAAAGAATTACAGCTTTTATTCCATGAACAAATTTGTCTTTCTTATGGAAGGAAAAAAGCCTTTTCTGTAGGTCACAAGACTGACTGCTGCACTACTCTGCTAGATGGGGTTAACTGTACCAGGCCAGGTAAGGTGCAGATACAGCTGTACAATGACCTCACTTCGACTCTGATCTATCAAAGGAGCAGTGGATCCATCAGTTTTTATGTGAAAGGAAGCAGCTTTGTAGAACTTCCTTGAGACTTAATGTTACATTCAACCTGATTAGTAAGCTTTTGATTAGACTTCCACTGAAGCCTCTGTTATTCCTTTGGGAATGGGGTAGCCCCATTGCTTAATTTCTGTTAAAATTCCTTAAGTAAGAGCAGCTACAGCATTCCAACATTCTGTCTTAGTTTACGATCTGATGACAAATTTGCTTGCCAGAATTGCTACTTTCTGTATACAAGCCTTTCCATATTCTAGTCCTTAAAGAGAAGCTAAATGATTATAAATTATCTTCTCCCCACTTTGTGCTTTCAGCCAGAGAAGTCAAAGGAAGGTGATATCCTCCAAGTGTTTTTTACAAATTTTTTTTATGTTTCAGAAGTGGCCAAATGAAGCTTAATTGAAACTTTATACAACCAATTCCAATTCATGCAGACATGGAAAATTTCAGTTTGTGAAAGAGTAACTATAAATGAGTAAAATAATTACAACACAGAAGTTCATCAGTTTTCACAGATATGCCTACAAAACTTTAATATTAAAAACAAACAACACTACCGCACTGCAAAGTATATTTAGAGATACAATGAACAATGTTCCAAAATGGGTATTTTTACTAATTGCTTGGACTGTAAGGACCATAACTAAAGCTGTAGTTGTGGAAGTCCTGGCCCAAAGCATTATGGCAATTTATGCTATTACTGCTTTCCTCTCACAGGGAGCTGTTGGAAGTTACCAACTTCATCCACTTCAGTACAAAGTTAACTGAGTAAGCAGTAGTGGACTTATCTGGCAGAACAGGAATGACTTCAACTTCCACAGCCATGTGTGCACTTAATATCTGGTCACAGCCAAAGGCCTTAATTGCTCCCATGTTACCAAAGACAAAGCTGAAGAGTATGTTAGATAGAGCATCATGCATTCAAAGTGTAAGGCCACTGTGAAAGTTAGAAGTTAAATACAAATAATTTTCAGTAACTCTATTAACTACTGAATGTAATTTTAAAAAAGAATACAGTCTTTTCCTGAACAGCTTGAAATTTTACCTGATTATTAAATCACCTGTCAATTACATGAAACATTCTGAAAAACTTAATACAGAAGCTTTTTGGGTATTTCCCATGTATATTCTTCTCTCCCAAAGTGCCCATAGCATGCTGGGTTTTGATAGATTGGCCTCTTCAAATCCAGCTCCCTTAATGAAAAGAAAAAAAACCAAATCTTACATTTATACTTAACTCTACTCCAACATATAGTATGATTTAGACACATCAGTAATAATATTATCCCTGAAAGACAACAAAACCTAGGTGTTGTTTCCTTGCCCAGTCATCCAGATTTATAGCAGGAAAGGTAGTGAGCTGATGGTTTCAATTTAAAGTGACTAGAAACAGTCAGCTTTCTTCAAATGTATCAGAGGTATTAATTTAGTTTATAAGCATTATAATGCAGAAGCGTTACAACTGGAATAAAGTTCAGCTATACCTGTGCAACCATCAGTGTGTTTTCTGTTATTGCAAGTGTAATATAGAATATTTTCTAATGATACTGTGCCAGAAAGACAGTGATGATCTCAAAAGAAGCAGCCAAAGATGATCTAGTAGACCGAGTAACTGTGAGGTTTAACTGCTTATATAGATACGAAGTAACTGTTTAGAATAGGCTTAACACTGATTATGACTGATTATATTAATGAAGGTGCTTTTTAGCCTGTATAATGTAGCAGATTGCAGCTGTGCTAAATGATTAGCCACAGGTATTTACACAGAAATTTCTCTTAATTTCATGAAAGGCCTGGAACATTTTCTTCTACTTGCGCTTTCATGTATTTGGTATTATGCTGTTCAATTATCTTTGAAAGCACATTTAAAATAGATGATTCATATCATAATCTGCTGGAGAGAAAAATCAGTGGAGGAAGAACAAAGTAAGGAAAGAAGCACAAATACTAACAGGATAATGAATACATTTCAGATGGTGAAGAAATTACAGAGTCTCACACTTACAGGATCATATATGATGTACAGCAGCTAAGTCTTGTTTCAACTGATATTTTGTGCAACATGATCACATGCTCCAATGGCTACTACAGTCATTTGTACTTGACTCTTAACAGAAAAGCCACCAAAATGTGAGTGCTGGCTAAATGAAAAGTAAAACAACATGAAGTACTTTGATGCATAGTTGATTAGAATGGATAGCCAGCATCACTTACAGAATTTTGAAAATTGTGAGGTAACATTTAACGAGGAAATACTCACTAAACAATGCTCATGTTTTTGCCTGCTTTCTTCCCTTCTTACTGCCTTCATCACTTCCAGGGCTATGATAATGTATTTTAAAAATGCAGCATATATGAGCACACCAAATCAAGGAAAGTGTCTGGGAACCACCACTCTGATGGCGATGAGCTGCCATAATGACAAAGGCAAAGCAGAGTTTTGATTATACTTGTGAACTGGTAACACTCGGAAAACATTAACTAGCAATAGAAGCTGCCATAACACCTCGCATTATCTCAGACTATTAAAAATATGTTACTTCTACTCTCAGCATATGTGTTTGGGAAACATTCTGAAAAGGAGTTCAAAAGGCTGGCTGTACCAGCAGAATGATGATATTAGCTTGTCAGAAATCTCTTTCCTTTTTTAAGGAAAAAAAAGAGACTTCCTATTCACTACTATGTTGATACTTCTCCCCTCAGAGTCAAATATACTCAAGATTGCTCAAGAGTCTAGAATGATAGTAATAGCTCTGGATTTAAGAGAACTGAATCTTTAAAAGCATTTTCCTCAAATAATGAGATAGCTAACATGTACGTTTTCGCATTTCAGAACACATGCATACAACCCAAACACAGTTAAACAGTCCTTCCTACTTTTTGCTTAAAAGAAAGGAAAGAGTATCAGGTGTGTTTTACAGACACCTTTTCTTCATAAAGAAAGCTAGGATATACATTTTTGCTGTTTGTCCTTTATGTTAGAAAATTACCCATTTTCCTCAGAGAAAGCTCAGCCTGGTAAGATGTTGGACCTAAGTGACATTGCTGAAAAGCAGAAGTACTTTCTAATCATCGTCAGATACTGTCATTCTTCAGCCTCAGCAAGACACAAGGATTTCATGCCTTTGATACTGGAGACTGAGATCTACAAATATTTCTGGGGTTTTTTTGCTGCAGCAGAGAAAAGATTATGTAGGACAAGATGAGAAAAAGCTCCTTGTTCCTAAAGCACTCACACACTTGGTTTTCCCAGAATGAATTATTTCCATGCACTCCCTGGAACTTCATCCAATATTTTCATGTACTTTTTGAAACACAGCTATCAAAAGTAGATAAAGTAACCCAGGAAGTATTCCCTGTAATTTAACTTAATTCAAAGGAGGACAGAGGAGCTCTATAACTCATTTCTTACAGGCAAGAATCACATTAGCTTCTTCTCAACACAGCACTGCACAGCACAGCACTGACGGGTTCTCTTGAGATGGGTTTGCTTTTATCATTCAGTGCTTTTTCAAAATACAGTCCTGCTGCAGTAGGCTAACATACACTTAATTTTCTTCCATCATGGTGTGTTTGGATGAAAATACATTTTGCCTGAATGTCACTAAGCAACAGTAACCTTCTGTGGCTTTCACTCATCTTCCCCCTCGTGTCTGCTTTCTACAGATTTCAAGAATAGTCCAATGCTTCAGTTCTATCTGTATACTTCTTAGTAACCAAGAATTGATTTTTGTTAGAAACTGCCCTAATCATAACTACCTTCCCCTTAGCTAATTTTGAGATTATGCTAAACCTGTTTTTCATTAACCAGTAAGATGAAAATTCTATATTGCACTAAATAAAGCCTACATGGTATTTGTCATAATATACAGCTAATTAGTCTGCAGTTCCCTCCATTATCCATTTTGTCCTTTCAGGTGAAAAGGTGGTTAGCATGGAAACAATATCCATAGCAGAACGAGCTCACTTGTCAGCCTCAGTGAAGGATGGCAAGGTCTTAGTGTAGCACACAGACACCAATGGGCTGAAAACACTTTTGCATTTCCACTTGATACTTTTTGCTTTTGTTAATCTTTAATCCAGACTTCTATGACTTCACAGGATATGTGCTTTTCTGCTCTCCCATCCTCCTCTCTCCTCCCATTTTACCTTCATTGCTGGTACCTGACATCTCCATAGCTTGCTGTTAACAAAATCAATCTTGCCTTGTCTAGAGTCAGGCTCAGGTATTTAAAGAGGGTCTCTGGAAATTACTGGAATAAATACAGTGATGTATGTGTTCAAAAATGCCACTCAAAATGTGCATACCAAGAAATCAGAAGTTTGTCTTCTGAACCCTCAGAAAAAAAATTATCAGCAATTTGCTATCCATCACTATTTGTGCTTGGCTTATTCCCAATATCCCCTTCCCTTGATGAACTCCAAACTCTTAAGTTTAATCAGGTATCAAACACATGCAGAACACCTAATGCAAGGGGTCTTGTTCCTAACTGGGATGTCTAGATACCATGTCATTGACCCTAACCACATCCAGTGGGCCCTTCCTCTGGTCCACAGAGAAAGAAAAAGATTTTAAATATACCTCTGCAGCAAAACATCAGCCAGATCACTGCTACTTTTTACTGTAGTAGTTTGTGGTACTGGGTTAAAGTTATTACAGAGCAGCTACTCAGAATAAGTATGTGTATAAACTAGTATTGTAAACTTCCTAGACAAATCTCAACTGTTTAGCATTCACATTGGGTTCATGTTTAATAGTGAAACTGTCTAGGGGTCAATAAAACACCTCTTTTGACTTCTTAGTCTTACTAGTCCCAAAAAGTCATACATAAGGAAGGATGTGCATTTTTTCTGAGCATATAATACCGATTAAAGTTGTTGTTTTATTAAAAACAACTGAATTTTGCTTTTAGTCACACTATACTAGGAACACACAGTAGAGAACTCATGGTAACTTTAAGGTAATTTCAAATATAGCTTAAAATGGATTAAGTTACAACTAATATGACCATATAGTACAGTAGGTTGCACAACTACATATAGACACTGCTACCATAGCTGTTTGTAATATGCTGTGAAGTCCTGGTTGGAGTTCTGGGCATGCATGTATGTGCAGAGGATCACTAAGTCGCTGGAAGTAAAAGCAAGGATGATGCAAAGAAGTACCCAGAGCAGGGATCGCAACAGAGTTGGAAAAAGAATACTATTGAGAACACACTTTTTGTTTCAGGACCATCCTAGCCTGTGTCTCTGGCTTCCCTCATAGCACTCCTTAATAACGCACACCCAAGAGGAACTTCCTGAAGCCCCATCCTAGTATGAGAAAAGCTTTTCTGAAACTGGAGTGGGGCTGTGATGGTAGCATGTATTCTGTGGGGGTGAGCACACATGAGACAATTTCTGTTATGGTGCATTGCTTTCATGGTTGGTCTTACCTGGATTAATACTCTTTCACAGATACCAGCTTTCACCGAAGATTTTGCAATCCACTGAGCTGCATGTGCTGCAGAATAATCAACTTTGAAGGGATCTTTTCCAGAGAATGCACCTCCACCATGGGATTCCCAGCCTCCATAGGTATCAATGATCTTCCTGCAGTCAGTCCAGGATCACTCTACAGGACAAACAATTGAATACGTTCATGAGACACAACAGTTTACCCAATCCCATACTATGTTATTGGGTACAGCTTTGTTTTGTATTTGCCACAGATAAAACTCATTGTTCACAGTGTTTGCCCTCACATGCAATGTGTTTAATGAATGAGGTCTACATGACTGGAGTATTTTTCAGAGATGTAGTATGCCATCTGTGCTGCAGCCACTTTTGGAGACTGATAAGAATGTGGCACAACTACAAGCATCACAAAAAATGTGCTCTCCTCAAACCAGCAATCATGAAGTACTATCTCTGAATTACTGGCCAATGACTTCACTAAATAACACTTGGAGGCCAAGAATTTAGAGACACAAAAGCCTTCCTGAAAAAGTGATCATATATGACTTAAAAGGTTAACAAGCTTCACTTAGATTAGATATGCATACTAAAGGGGAAGTGGGGGCTTCACAGAGCTGCAGCTCAGTGCTGCCAGCACAAGAGTACTGAGAAATTCTAGCTGAGTTCACGTTTATGATCCACTAGTGGCACAAGGACCACTTGGTACTATTCTTCCTCCTTCTTTCTGCCTGCCTGTGGCCCCAATAATGGAGTCCCACCCTCATGCATGGACTTTTGTCTGCTTCCTACAACTTAATGGACTGATCCAACTTGTTCAACCAACAGAGAATAACTGCCTTTCTGTCAGATTAGCAAAACTGGTGACTGCAGACTGATAAATGAATTCCAGAGTGTTAAGAAACAGCATTAATCCACTAATTTTAAATCCCCAAATATGTACTATAGGAGTAAAGCTCACATTTATTCCTCAGTGAAGGTGTTATCCCTACATCCTCCCAGCGTGATCATAAGCACAGTCTGTAGTTTTAATCCTTCACTGAACTCTTTATACAAACTAGACAGTTTTGTGTAACAAAACTTTTTACATTTTCACAGTGATTACCTGATACCTGGTACCAGCATCTGGAAAGCAGAACACATCTCAAATTCTAAAGACTATTGAGACTTAATACATTAAGTTCTCCCTTGAAATTTGAATTTGAGATTTTTAAATAATTTCAATGTAGGAGATCAGATCTGTTGTTATGTCTGGTTCTGATTTTTACTGTGAAGGGATACTTCCGGTCAGGCATTTTACCATATAATTTAAGGGCTTGCTTTGGTCATTTAAAATACTTTCTGGAAGAAAGACAAATATCCAAGAATCTGTACCTTTGGCTGTCCAAGCAGGTACAGCTTCAGTTTAGATGCCAGCTGTCCAGTAGGATGAATCCAGTAGAAATGACTGAAGCTTCCTTTAAAACATATAGACTTTCTTGGTTAAAGGTATACCAGTTCATTGCACGTTTGTTTAAGAAAACATTTAGAAGCATGTGGCAAAGTAGAATCCAAGTCTGTATAGACTGTCCTCTTTCAAAGCACCATACTTTGGGACAACCTTCTACAAACTTTTCACTTGGAAGGAGATGACAGATTGTGCCCTCATCAAGATACTTCTCTGGAATGACTTCTTTAACAACTTTCTCCATTAAGTCTTTCTGTATTTGTTATAGAGGTATGTCGGGAGCGTGATGTACAGAAATCACAAGTGCGTACACTTGGATGGGCTCCACTGTGCCATTACTTTCCTTATATTACATTATGACCTAGAGAGGGAAAAAAAAAATTACACTGAAAACCCAAGGCCTAAAGTACCAGTTTGAAAACTGAAAAAGATCCTCGCAGTTATTTTCTGCAGAAAAAAATAAGCAGGTGAAGAAAATGGGATGAAAAATGATGGATTGTTGCAAATGATTAAAATCACTGTAAGAAAAAAATAAATACAGAAAGTACTGAAATATCACTACCAAAAGAGTTAACTAAAGGATATCACATGTATCACCACAGAGAAGCAAAATAACAAGAAAGCTACAGAAGCCTAAGATTTTACTGGCAGATGCTAAAATCATTCACGGTTTGGCATGTTAAACTTCAAATAGCAAATCACCGAAGTTAAGCCAAAATAACTTTTGGAGGACCCTGCTAAAATGAGCAGATGTAGATCATATGATAGGCTGTATCCTTTGCTACTTATTGCATGGCTTTTATATTCATGCAAATATATTTACGTCAATGCTCCATCCTTAGCATAGGTTTTCTTATAGACTAAGAAGGCCTCTCAGTTTGTCCACCCTTTAAAAATGCTTGGCTAGATACATCATAAAGAAATCAGTCTATTCACATGTTCTATGCACTGCTGATAAAAGGCAACAACAGCAACAGTTGCACTGCAACAACAGCGGCAGTATAAATGCAATTTATCCCCACTAAGCAACACCTTGCTGTCTTGGAAATGTCACATGCGTGGCTTTCCTTTCCTCTCTTGCAGATTTCACACCTGGAGGACAGAACTTACTGCCTCTGAGACTGCCAAAGTGCACCACTCTTACTGTAGGCTCAGTGACTCATCCACTCAGTTTGGTAACTCAGCTGTCAGTGGCTATGACGACTGATCAAATACAGTATACATGAGGTTTGAATTAAGAACAGCTCTGTTTTAACTGCAAAGCCATAGCACTATCCCAGTCCATGATTCTGGAATGATTATATTTATTCAGAAATAAAAACAGCTGATCGTCAGTAATTTGTTAATCTTCTTAAACTCCAGGGGAAAAGAAGCAAAATACAGGTGGTTTTTTTAAGAAACCTGCTAAGGCACTGATAGAATGGTTTAAACAAAGCATGTGTGCTACTGTCATGGTTTGAACTCGACCAGCAGCCAAACACCACATAGCTCGTTGCTCACCCTTCCCCTGCCGAGTGAATGGGGGAGAAGACTGGAGGAACATAAGTTTAAAAAAAAACGTTTAGTGATTGTAATAAAACAAAACAATAACAATAATGGAAAGTACAAACAGGTAATGCACAATGCGACTGCTCACCACTCACCAACCAATACCCAGCCCACTCCCGGCCGGCAATCCTTACAGAATGAATGAAGATCCCACCACTGAAGACCAGAAGCAAGAGACAACCCACCTCCTTTATACACTGGGCATAATCACACGATACAGAATACTCCAATGGCAAATCCAGTCTCCCTCCCCACTCAAGAAAATTTAACTGTATCCTAGCCAAAACCTAGGTCAGGTGCTCTGGCTATGCTCCTTCCCAGTTCAAGAAAATTAATTCTATCCCAGCCAATACCAAGACAAATGTGTGAAATTCACACCACCTTGGAACATGAAAATGACAGCACCATTGATGAATTCTGATTTAGTACCAGACAAGGTCAATGATTTCTACTGTTTCTCATCCTTACAGTTTATGCATCTACATTACAAACCTGTGTTTTCCCACTGGGTCTAAGCCAGGGCCAGGTTCCACTCCATCCCAGAGTCTTTATGCTTGCAGTTGTGCACCAGGACGACTGTTAAGGGCATACATTCCTCAGTTTCATCAGTGGCAAGGCCAAAACATCACACCCTGCACTGAGACACAGGGAACTGAATTTTAAAAAGGGGAAATAAGCCACTCATTTCCATGTCCTCTTTCCATTTCTGCACTGTCTTTGCCACATAATACTTTAAAATCACTGAAGCCTAGAGAGACACTGCAGTAACATACAGCATGAATACACTCTGACATATAACCAGCCTAAAACAACGTTTACGTATCTGCATGCACAAGAATCAGAGCCCAGCAGGGTCTGGTTCCCAAGAATGACTCTGCCTTGAACATCCATAAGAATCCACTGCAAAGGCATAATAGACATAAAGCTCATAAAGACTCAGTCTTCTCCCCACACATGACAACTAAACACAGCATTTGATGCCTAAGAAGTAAACCAGGCCACACAAAGGACTTGAAAGACTGACAAAAAGCTTAATTGTAGCTCTATACAGTAAGGCCACTGGATATGAAAAAAGCCACTTTCACTGAAACTACTGGAGGCCATGCTACTTTTTTTTTGCACTTCTGGTGATCAAGAGTGCATGCAAAGTGTTAGCTGCTAATTCTTACACTTTGCACAATAGGTTTTAAGGAAAGGCTCCAGTCCAACGCAATTCTAACAGCCTGTATGCAAGCTTAATTTGAGTGAGTGCCTGTAATTAATTTGCATTACCTGATCCCCTGCTCCAATGTCATTATTGCTCTTGCCATGGGAGACAGAAAGCTTGATCTCTTTACACTGTTGTTCTAAGGCCACTAAAACTGTACAAGTTTTATAGTCCAGTCCTAGTGAAGGGAGTTTTGTAAAGTTACGTCATACATTCTTGAGAATTCACAAATTGCTAGAGAACCTTTTAGGGATTATCTAGTTATCTTGGCTAAAACTTTTAGAACTCTAAGCATGTAAGCTTCTTATGCTACATTTTGTATTGCTAATAGAAGCAGACAATCAGCACATTTATGTAAGTTTCAGGACGTGGGCAAGTTAGTGGTATGAGTTCAAACGAGATCTTGAAACTGAGAGGATAAACATAATCCTACATGCTGCTCCACCAAAGCTTGTTACATTGCTTATGATGACTAGGGTTCAAACCATTTAGGTATTGAAGCTGGGAGTGTGGAAAATGTTACCAGAAACAGGTTTTCAGTTTTTCTTGTAGTAGGTTCTAGGGTTCAATAAAATTAGAGAAAAGATCTATATATCATGTGTGAAAAGGGAAGATTGAAGGGGAATAGTCATGTAAGGGGCTCAACTGCTGAAAGGAAACTACTTTGGGAAATACTTTAAGAATACACAAAGAATTCCCTTGCTTATGAACATCAAGTGCTACAGGTTTATGCACTCCAAGGACAAGGAACATCAGTGTTAAAGCTTTCACGGTACAAATGTGCAGATGTAACCACCTTCTGACATTTGTGCAAACACTAGTTCTTCTGCATCGGAGAAGCAAGATGTATCTGGCACTTTCAAGATTAAGTCTTTTACAGGTATGCCACCTTAAAATAGCTTCTTCAGTACCAGACACTGAAAAATGCATATCAACATCTATGCAGTTTTCTCCTAGGCCTGGTACTGATACAGAGAAATGATCGATTGTTTTGAGACTTATTTACTTACTTACTTACAGAAAACTGCTTAGCAACTTATTTACTTACTTATTTGCAAGTTATAGTATTACTTATAGTATTTTTTAATATTGCTAAGAATCCTGCTTGCCCAGAATGTTCTGTGGAATTTTACCAAGGACTACTGTGTTCATCAAGACAAAGCAGTTCACTGTGAAAATCTACCAAGAACTATAATGTTCAGCAAAATATTATGCTTTTGTCCTTGGGGAACAGGTGTGCTCTAAATAGTTGGAATCTTGGTAATGAGTAAAGATAGCCATATATGGATGGCAGAAGTTCTATTGGTTCTCTTAGATAAGATAGAATGAGTAAACCGGCTGAAAAACACTCTTGTTATTCAAGAAACTGGCCAAGAAAATCTGCGCATGCTCCGGGGGAAAAACAAGGTGAGGAGGACTTCCTCCCAAAGACCCCCGAAGACACCCACCCGGAGGCAATGCGCAGATGCAAAGAGAACATAAACTGCTGACACCAGACTCTAGAACTAACCCAGCCTTACTCGTGCGTATGTATGTTTGTGTTATGTAATCCAATAAATATGGATATCCACACTCTATAAGTTTCTGGTAAAATGTGCAGTGGGTGTGCAAGCTTTGTGGAGAAATCCCCTTGCACCCTGGTGCCAGAGTAAACATACCTGCTTTATAACTCTATTCGAGTTGTAGAGTCTTTTTTCCACAAATCAGTACACATTTCATTCTATTTTCCAGAAGGTCATAAAAGCAAAAATTGAGCCACATGCAGAACAGACACAACAATGAACACAAGAAGGACCTCACTCACCTTTGGAAGAGTCATCATACCCTATCTCTTACGGGTCTCTTACAATTCGTTAGTAATCTGCTATAGCCTAGGATATGAGCTCTCCACAAAGCAAAATCATACCAGTTTTTGCCACACACTCTGTAGAATAAGATGAAACATCCGAAATTTACTGCTACTATTTTACAGTTACACAGGGAGATCCTGAAGATGGTTTCATGAACAACAGATTAGTCATAGGGAAAACTTCAGTGTAAAGCCATAGCATAAATGTAGGTCTGTGTGCAACCACTCTTCAGCAAATACGAACATTAAAATGCCTGCATGGGGGGTGTCTGTGGCGGTGCAATTCTTACCCCTCCCTGACCCTGCTTGTTGGGCTGCTTGGGGCTAGCTGTGATTCCACCCACCTCCCGGGAGCTATACACCAATCTGTGGAGATAAGGACTGCTAACCTTAAAGGAGCCTGGCTCCTGCCCCTCCCGATTGTTCTGAAGGGTTATAACAGCCCATCATCTCCTGATGGCCTGGCACACCTGTGCCTGGGGTGTGGGCAAATGGGAACAATAACAGACCTGTACATTCATCAAGTTCTTGTGCAACTGCTGGAAGGCACCAGAATACTTCATTGTTCAAGATGGGTGTGAGTAAAAGGTATCTGACAGAAGTCAATTATCTTGGACCCTATAAACTGCGACCACCAGGGAGACCCTTTGAGCTCTCCTGGATCGCAGTGGGCCTGTGACCAGCATCTCCCCTGAGTTGGGACGCCTCTCAGGTACCAAAACCTTTAAGGTGTCGTCTGCTGCCAGAGCTGACGGAAGCCCAGGGCAAAGTCCACCTGCTCGAGTCTCAGTTATCGCCCTGAGGAATGCCAAGGCATTGTGAGTATTTAAACTCGAGAGGAGGGAAATTTTACTTTGAGCTAGTTTCTCTTTCACCCGCTCTTTCTCTGCTTACTGGTGTGTGGGTACATACTTCATTCTCCTGGATCCGAATACTTTTGTCTCTCTGTGTGTCTGTACGTTTTGTGTTTATTCTACTGAATCCAAACACTTTTGTTTCTGTATGTGTATTTGTACGTTTTCTGTATGTGAATGTACATATGTATAAATTAAGATACCATGAAGTAAGTTAGTGTGAATCTTGTAATCCTAGAACCTGTAAATAAGTTGCTATTTTTATAACATATTCTAAATTATTTTGTAAATGATCAATTGTTGTTATTTATTAATAAATCTAAAATTCATATAAAATCATTACTGTGTTATTACTTTCATCCGCAACAGGGTCAATCTTACCCAGTTATCATATGTCCACAGTGGCCAGCAGCAAAAGTGTGTAAGAACAGCTCAAATATATAGTACTATTTTTCCAAAGACTACCCTGGTCTCCAACAATTTCAGCTCAGAGTCTTCCTGAAGCTAAAGTGACATCATTTATTAACAGATGGCATTACCAGTTTTTGATGCATTTTTGTTACAGTAATTCACACAGTTGCCCTTGGCAACCATGAAAACTTTTAGCATCTACAGGATCCTAGAGCAAGAAGCTATGCAACTTCATTACAAATTTTGTGCAGAATCATTTCATAATTTATTTTGTTGTTTGTTTCAAGCATCCATCTGGGCTCTAAACTTTTCAATTTTATGTTAAACATGAAGCAAACAATCACAAAAAATTTACCACATCAATACAGCCTACAACTGTATAGCTCTATTTCATATCCCATTCAGTCCTCTCTTTTCCAGACTGGGAAGGCCTAGGCTATTCACTGGAAGACACAGTATGGCATGATCATATTTGTCACTCTTGTCATAAAAACTTACTATTCTTGCCATACAAACTTACTTTTTTGGGATGGGGAAGGAGGAACTGACTGCACACAGTATTCAAGAAGGCAACCATGGATTTATGTGACTTAATGATATTCTCAGTTTGACCATTCATTCCGTTCCCAGCAAGTCCTAACGGTCAGCTTGGATTTTTACTGCTACTGAGCACCAACTCTTTTCACAGAAACATATGTCTATTACAACCTCAAAATCTCTCTTCTGAATGCCTGCAGTGAACTACAATCCTTACTTTCTATACATGGGGACAAGATTGGTCCCTTCCCCCTTGCATTAGCTTCCACTGAATTTTATCCATCACTTTGATCCATCTCATGTGAATAATTTCACTTGATTTCAAGATTAAGTATTACAGGCAGGAATGTGCTATAAAATTGCACAACTATGGACTGCAGCATCACATTAAGCTAGCTTTAATTGGAAGTTTAGCTTAGAAAATCCAAACAAGCAGTTGAGAACTTAGCACACAGCAAGTTTTTGCTGCTTGTCTGCAAGAGGAATGAGTCTATACTGAACTATTAAACTACATCTTAGCTGGCATGGTATCTCTGAATTACACTGCAGACACAGTGAGAGTCCATAATAAGGTAGCCCTAAATGTATACAGCACATCAACCCCAGGTAGTGATACCAATACAGTACAGGGTATCCTGCTACTGTTATTTCCATACTTGGTCTTGTGACCCTGTCTTGTGTCCTTGCTCTACTGACCAGCAGTGCTCTTCCTGCCTGCTGCACCCTAGCAGACCACCTATGTGTGCGAGGCATGTGTGGTGCTGTGAATCCTCTGCTGGGGAAGAGATATTATATTGCAGGTGTGAAGCAGAGAAGAACAGCTCTCAGCTTTTCCAGTGTGGTCATTACAAAAAGGAAAAGCCTCTTAGAAGAACACAAAGTTGGGCAACTGGGACTTAGAAAGATGGCTGAAGAATAAGGCTGCAGTCAGCACCAGCAGTCCCTAGAAACTCTCAGACCCATTAGAGCCAAGCGAAGCTTGATGGTGATGCAAGAGCATGGTGATTCACAGCATGATGCTGCTTTTTTAGTAGCAGGATAAGAAATATTCATCTTCCTACCTTTGACTGCTTTCTATCCTGACTGAAATTTAATTCAACCAAAAGAAAACACAGCTCAGGAGCTTCACTATATCTGCAACTCTTAAGTGAGCCCATCTGTTCTACCCAAGAGAAAGTTACTGTGTAAGGTTTTGGGCTTTTCACTGGGGGGTGACTTCTCACATGTTTAAGTCTCCTCAAAAGAATATTTTGAACACCATTAGTAGGTAGAAACTTCCATATTCTCTTTTGTACTGTCTTAGTTAATGGTTAGTTAATTTTCTCTCTTGACTCTCATTTGTTGGGCATGCTGGGAAGGACTTGTTTTCAAGAAAGCATCACTTAATCAGAGAGGAAGTAGAATAATTATTCTGCTTTATGCTACTTACAGCCAGTATTCTCTTGTTTGACTTTACTACTACCAAGTTTCTTGGCAGCACAAAGAGAGACCAACTCTGACCTGTTGAAACGAGGTAGTACCAGCATAATAACTCAGAACTTTGTATGCAATTGGTGATCCTAAAAGTCAAAAAAACAAATAAAACTCAGAACCACAGATAAATTTTTCTACTGGTAGACAGAATCTAGTTTCAACATCTCTGTAAACTACATTTCATAGTTTTGTAAAATAGTGTTATACAGAGACTCAGTACTGTGATGGTTTGACTCTGGCTAAATGCCAGGTAACCACCAAGTCGCTCTATCACTTCCCCCCCCCCCCCCCTTCCCTTTGTTTTCTCAACGGGGTAAAGAGGGGAAAGAAGATAAACCAACCCTTGTGGGTGAAACAAAAGCAGTTTTAATATAAGCAAAGTGAAGCAAAAGTCCGCGCACGGAAGCAAAAGCAAACAGATTTATTCTCTACTTCCCATGAAGAGGCGATGTCAGGCCTTCTCAGGAAGCAGGGCTCCAATACACGTAGTGGTTGCCTCGGAGGACCAAGGGTGACCCCACCCCCTTCCTCCTTTCTCCCAGCTTTATACTGAGCAGACGTCATATGATATGGAATATCCCTTTGGTCGGTTTGGGTCAGCTGTCCTGGCTGTGTCCCCTCCCAAGATCTTGCCCACCCCGTCCCACTGGGGGAAATGTCAGAAAGAGCCTTGGTGCTGTGTAAGCACTGCTCAGCAGCAGCCACAACACCAGGGTGCTACCAACACCCTGCCAGCTCCCAGCATAAACCACAGCACCGTGAGGGCTGCTGTAGGGGAAAACCGATTCCAGTTCAGCCAGACCCAATACAAGTACTTACATAATGCTTTGAGATTTTTTTTTCTTAAACTTTGAAGTAAGGCCTGCACAACTAAACAGAAATTCTAATTTTCACCTGATAAATCCGGTATTGCACATAATCAGTGCCATAACTGATTTCTGTTCTCCAGCCCACTCCTTTTTTAGCAAACTCTGTGTCTAGGCAATTTATCTTTTCCAGACTTACGTTTTTTTATATTCAAGTTTTCTGACACGCTTTTTCCCCAACAGATTACAGAAATCAGGGATTTATCTACGTAATTATGTCACATCTCAGTCTTTTTTTTGGTAAGACAAATCCTGATCATGTTTCTCACATCTCTTATGACACATTTTTTAGTCCTTGTAATTTCTGCAGCATTTCTCTGTTACCATCTCCAGCTTTTCAGCAGTTTTGGAAGCATAACTTCCTACAGTACTGAAATACATACTGCATCAAGTCTAACACATATGCTAAACCCTCTCCCCCATGTCTCTGCACTGCTCACATCTATGCATCAAGGATCAGACTAAATGCTTCGGATGAAGTGTCACATTAGACCAATGTATTTGTGGGATGCAGCTAGTTCACTGTGCTGCAACTACAGTCTCGATGGCTTGTTCTAAATAAAAAATAACTGCATTCAGAGAGCTCTTTAGACACGTTCCCATTCCCCTTGGCAACCCAGTTCATTCCAATTCAATTATATGATCCTAGCCTCTGGAAGAGGTGATGTTGCTAGCAACAACATCCATGTAAACTACAGGGTAGTCCCAACAAAGTCTCTTGAAGAAAGGCAAGCAACTTCGATCAGAATCATATTCATATGAACTGTGGACTTCCTGTGAACCAAGGGCAACGTGCTTCTGTAAAGGCACAGAAAATATCTATTTAGCATTTCTGGATTTTGAGTTTTATTAACACCTTTTATTCCATGAAGAAATGCATCTTGACATACCTGTTTTCTCAGTTCACTTTTTCACTAGTTGTCCTAGATTCCTCATTATCATTATACCTGCCAAGCATAGTTTTCCTTGATACCACTGGCTTCTCCTGATCTATTTCTTACATTTCAGCATTTTTAATTTGTATTGGGGGTACTATGTCCTTTTTTATGTTGATTCTTTTGCAGTTTTTTTCCTGCCTTGCCTTCTCCTCTGAGTCAGTGTCTCAGAGTTGTCTCTTGATTGACTGTGGAAGTGCTGACTTCCAGCCAGCTGTTGCAAGAATTTTTGATCACAGAATGTTAGACCAACATGGATTACATGTTGTACTTCATTAATCTCTTTTTTTTATCTGTATTGTGCTTACCACAGGCAACCTTGGCATCTGGATCAAAACTGAGATGAGTTTTGATTTCTGAGTTTTGGGGGAGTTATTTTAGGACAAAAGCACTGGAGAAAAAAGTGTTTACCTATTCTGTCTTTAGCATCTAACACTTATTGTCCAAGTAAGACCTGAATAAGCCAAATGCATTTGGCTGGTTAAGTTAATGAACAATTTAGGGGACAATTGATACTCTTTGTCTCATCAGGGTAACTGAACCAAGTGCAAGTAAGCAATCCATATTATTTATTCAAAACTACATGTTTGAAAAGTTGCGTATCTGCAGAACCAACGTAAGGAATATGAATTAATTTTCACCCACCATCATCACAAAAAAAGGTATCCAAAATATGTTCAGTCACACAACTAGACAGCTGGATCAACTACACTGTATCAATGAGCCAGGTGCCTATATTGTTTGCAAGAGCCTATGTAATTATCTATGTAATCACCAATCTAAACTAACTTGTCTTGCAGGAGTGCATACTGCTACATATGCGTAGACTCAAGGGCCCAAAGAGAAAGTTAATAAAGAAACGTAATGAATGACCATCTTAAACTATTTATTTACTTTTAAAGATAATTTGGTCTGGAAGAAAACAAACATCAGAATGAAATTATAAGGTAAGAGTAGAATTATTCTATACCCCAAAAGATCTGTAATTCAGTGAAAAGTCTAAGTGCAAATTGAATTTTAGTATGAGACCTTGTTGTGGTTTGAACTCAGCCTGTAGCAAATCACCCTGTGGCCAGTTGTTTACTCCCCCTCCCCCGGTGAAATAGGGGAGGGACAAGAGAAAGCAGAAATTTGTAGGTTAAATAACAAAGATGTACTAGCGGAGCCAACAGTAATGACAGCAGTCCAAAGCAGTACAGAGCCATCCCCAGCAGCTCTGTCCGCACCAGAGACACCCGAGACACCCACCCCACCCGTCTGGAAACCCAAAAACAAACCGTGGGGAGAGAGCATGCGCCACCTGTATACACTGAGCATGACGTTACCTGATATGGAACACTTCAGTGATCGATTGGGACCCGGCCCTCCAGCTGAGCTTCCGCTCAACCCATGGAAAGTTCACTCTATCCTGGCCAAAACCAGGACAGTCCTGTAGAGTAATATCTTCCACTACAATACAATCTAAAAGTGAGGAAAAATGAAACATGCTACCCTATAGTTTTCAATGGATGAGCCATTCTGCCATTAATACTACCTTACTCAAATACAAATTAAAAACAGGCTAAAAGCAAAGAACAGGTGATAAAAATTTTTATGCCCCTTTTATTTACACAGGCTACAGTGATCACAATGTCAGCATGAGATCTGCTTACAGGGGTATACAGGTCTCTTCTTCATTGGCATAATTTTCACAATCTGAATCAGCCATTTCCATACCTTTATGTTTTGCCTCTAGTGTTTTCTGCAATCAAGCCGAAGTTAAACATTTCCCTGTGTATTTCATAAGCATTTTCAAAGGAAGTCCAACAATTCAGAAGTTTGACAAAAAGCAAAACAACAAAGGAAGCCATGTTGACAGCCTGTCTTCAGCTATTTGTGCTGCATTGATCCCTAGCTCTAGCATTATCTTACTGAAATGCCTTGCCAGTGTATTTATCAGAGAATCAGAATCTTGGTCAGTTACTTAAGTTACATTGCACCTTCATTGATAAAAAGTAACCACAGTTTGAAGGCGCAAGAACATAAGACAAAAGACAGCAACATCATGTGGTCATAATTTCAGACCCAGAAAACATTTGTGCAATCAAGTATAAAATCAGTAACACAAAGTTCCAAAGTTTGTCATCTGGCTAGTTTGTCAACAACCCTGAGGCAGAGTCCTGAAGTTTGCAAAACTGCCTTAGACCAGGGGGTCCAGTGCTCAAGCAGGAACAGCATAACCTGGAACAACTGGTAAGTTTTATTGCCTTCAGCTATTTGCACCACTACAACAAACAGTGCAGTGTTTTAAAGCAAACAAGGGGTTGTGGTAGTTCAAGATACTATGCTACATGCTGCAGTGGTCTTGCAGCTGTTGCTCTGGCAGGGCAGAGAGGCTAATATAACTGGTCTCATACTATGCCATTCCCACCTAATGAATAAGAAACATGACAATACAAATGCACAAGAAAAACTTGGCTGCAAAGCTTCAGTGTTTGACACCACCCTCATTTTCTCACTATTAGTTTTTTTGTCTTTCCTTCTACTATGGGAAAAGCAAAAGGTAATGTTATTCTTAGTGTTAACATCAAAATGCTCCATTTGAAGGTTCTGCAATAAAACCGACTGTTGCTACCTTTACTATAAATCTGAGTCACTAGTATGTCTGCCAGAGGTCTGAACTTCCTCCAGCCCATCAGTTAACATAGCTTCTAGATACATGTTTGTGTAAACAAAGCTGTGTGAAAAATAGCTGAATTTAATGAACAGCATTTAGAGTGGAAGCATTGCCTTGCAGTGCCAGACCTGGAGAACACAATGGCTTTGTACAGTCCACAGCATATGTAAACTTGTGTTAGGGAGAGCAATGTGGCAAAGAGGCATATCTAGTATTGCATCAGTAGTTGGAATGCAGCTCTGATGAAAATCAATGCTTAGTATTCCAAAAGTTTCAGATATCCAGAGTTCACCTATAATAAATATGTGCATAATGGAATATTTTTTTCATTACAGAATTAAAAATTAAATTATAATTCCAGTATATGTGGCAGCTCCAGCTCTACCTCTAGAAGACTTCTCCATGCCTTTTTCTCTCAAGCAAAAGTTTAAAGTTGTCTATATCAGATTATATTATGTACTAAACAAGACAAATTCTTGTCAAGCAAACAAAGACACTAATCTGAAGTTTATTCAAAATAATTAATTGGCTCTTTCATTCCTCCACTGGGGGAGATATGACTGAACTTTCATCAGATAGCATTCTTCAGTGAAAGTATTTATAAAAGCAAAGATTCAATCAGCATTTTTACTTACCAGAATGTTGTTCAGCAGCAGATTCTGAGGTAAAAACAAATAGTTTTTCTTTTTTTGAGGTAAGAATTGACATGTCTTGGTACCTTTAGCAAGCCTGCAAATGAGAAAGACCCAAAGCAACGGGACTACAGAACAAGCACAGGTAGGTGAAGTGAAAAGGTTAATGCAATGCAAAGAGCCAATGTAATTGATTCTGCCCGTTATTTCCTCAGAAATTCAATAGATTAGGACTGATCTGTGTAGATTTTACAATGCACTGATACAGGAACTCCTTTCGTAAGACTTCAGTGTTTGGTTAACTGTGGTCCTGCTAAACCCTGAAGTGTTATTATGTGAAATGTGAACACAGCTAAGCCAGAATTCAGTACTTCTACACACTCTCCCAAGCCCCCATTCTTTCTTCTAAGTGCTGACTGGAAAGCACTTCAAGACAACAAAACAGCACGGAGATTTTCTCTGAATTCTTAAGGGCAAATGACGTTTTGTCCTAGGCATAATATCCATATATTGTACTCAGCTGCAGTAGTGAACTGTGCAGAAATGTATCTCTCTTTATGCCAGAACAGATGTTTGTAACAGCTCCAGACGGTAAACTGTGCTCTTCCTTTCAAATACTATTTGTGTCAGTGGCTAAGTGAGGACTTGTAGAGTAACCAACAGGATGCTCTGTAGAAACAGCAATGAAGACAGTGGGTTCACTGTAAGTTACCTTGAATTCTGAGACTAAAAGCTATACTCTAGCTCAATAAATCTTAAACCTGTCAATGGTCAGGCTCTTGTAATTCATTTTACACACTCCTTTTTTCCTACTGTTTGCCTTGATGAAGAGTAGGAAACAGATGAACTCAAGTATCTAAACTAAGCAAAGAAGCACTGCTCATTTGGAAGCACTGTTTGCCTTTGGCTTATTTCAGAACACAGTGCAACAGCACACTGGAGCACCTGAGTACAGCACAGTGTGGCAAAACTACCTAGTAATGACAACATCTGGTCTTAAAACACCTTGTCCTGCTGAGCAGCTCTACGCTGCTGCAATACATTATGTTGAGCTCAGCTTCTCTGAACCAGTAGTCATTTCTGAAAATTTTGCTCCATAATCTATGCACGTTAAACCACAAGAGTGGTACTGAGATGCAGGTATGACTTCAGCTACAGCTGAAGGCTTTGCTACTGGCCATCATAAGCAAGCCACATCCCCTACCAGGCCACCAGCAAACATCTCACAAGAGATGTGTGTTCATTCTGCAAAGCAGTCTTCACTGCTAGGAAGTAGGATGCCTTCACTTCAGGACACAGTAGCGAGGTATATGAGATAATAAAAGCATTAATGAAGGCAAACCACTTAAAAAAATTAGTCAAAGCCAATCCTTTAAAAAATAAAGCAAAATTGTATTTCAGCTGCAGGAATGACTGGAGAAGGCACTGCCTAATTGTAGTAACTCAAGTGGTAGTTAGTGTGCTGCAATGGGCCAGTTACTCTTGGTGAGAACCACCTTTCTACAGAGTGATACATAAAGAGGTGACTTGGCTGGAGGAAAGAGACCATCTGCACCCCTTTTGATTTTGCCTTTCTTTTTTTATCCTAGGAACAAAAGTTTTCCACACATAACACCAAAAAATACCAGTTCTCAGAGGATGTGGATGGCTTAAGTGTGTGTGAAGGACAGCAGTAAAAAGGAAGACTTTAAACCACAGTTAATGATTATCAGAAGTGCCCTGTGAAATCCCTTAACTCATCTATTTTGTTGCCTTTCTTTAGCTTCAGAATTTATTATGATACAATACAAAATTAAACTAGTCATACAAAGATTTGTGTACTTGGAAGTATTTCAATTCTGTGTCATAAATACACTTTGAGCTCAAGTTACACGTTCCATAAAGCACTTCATAAAAGCACAGGAAAACATTCGTATGAAGAATTTCAGTCTCCTCCACATTGAATTCATATTATGCTGCGTTCTAAAATACTGTGCTTTACATTGTCTCTTATACACTATTCTCATTGAACATACGCTCCTCAGCATGTTTTATAATGCAGAGCAGTGGTTCTCAACCTGTGGTCTGCAGAACCTTGGGGGGCCATGATGTTGTCACAGGGGGTTCGCGAAGACTTAAAGCAGGGGTGGGGAACGTCCAGCCTGAAAACATTTGGTCTGGCCCACGGCAAGCACTGCGCCTCCTTTTCCCATGGCCCCCTCCCCTCAAGGGTCTTCTCATACTCATTAGTTGTAATTACACAAACATACTATGTTTTCTTTTTCCCAACAGCTTGTGTTAAGTACAACTTGTAAAATTATATTCATACCATTTTCTAGCTTTCGTTTTCATGTGACTTTTGTATGCGTATGTCATATTAATGGTTCCATGTGATTGTAGTTTCAGTGCTAGTATGGTTTGCGGGACCTGTGGGAGTGAGGCAAGTCAACATCAGCCTGTCAGCTCTGTGCAACCTCTGAGAAGCAGCTAGGCTTTGATGAGAAACAGACCTTGAGAGAAAGATAAGAAACTGCTGAGTTGTGCCAAGTTGGCAGGGAAAACCAATGGACAGCTGCAACACTGAACTGTGGAAAAGTCCTGAACTGTGAAAAATTACCACTGCGTGAACAGCGCATGAACAAGAAGTTGATTGGTCTGCACAGCGTGTGTTAGAGTGGTCTTGTGCTGGAGGGTAAAAGGTAGATAGCTGTCTAACTGCTGATTTGCTAATTATGAAGCAAGAGCTTTAACCATAGCATAAATATGTACTGTTGTAATAATAAAGGGTCTTTCTTTTTGCACTTCATGGAAGGTCCATGCCTCAATTGCCAGAGGGACCCAGTTTAACTAGGCGTTTTTTCTCTTAAAGACTTTCTTAACCCAACAGCCCTCTAGGGCCACAGCAGGGCTGACGTCTGTTCCTCCAAGTGGTGGCCCTGGACCCATAAACAAATATATGTAGTGACTGAACACAGACAAACAAGTGGGGAGGTGAGAAGAATTCTAAAAACTTTTTGTCAAATTTTAATGTAAAAATCGGCATCAAATTCGGAATTAGTATGTTAAAATACCATAAAATGGGCCATTTGAGCAAGAAGAGTGTTGTTGCTATCAAATTCATATGGAATCATTGCAATAAAGATACTATAATAAGACTGTGTGCATTAAGAGATTAATTTATTTCCCCTTCTCTCCAAATTTCAAGACCCTTCATGAGAAAACTGAAATAAGTATTTGATGCAGTCTAGTCCTTTAAATCTTGAATTAAGTCTTGGTGGTCCGCAGCTACAAAAGGTATTTAAAGGGGGTCTGTGGTGAAGGAAAGTTGAGAACCCCTGATGTAGAGCATATGTATACTCCAACCTCAGCCTTGAGTGTAAAAGGAAAAAAAAAAAAGAAAGTAGAAAGAACAGTCAACCTTTGTGAGAACTCTTACCTTCAGTTGAGGAAAATCAGTTACTGTTTACTGGAGGCAGCATCCTGTACTACAAGAATGCAGTACCGTGATGTATTTCAGTCTAGAACATCTTGGATATCAAATTCCCATCAGTAAGCGGAGCCAACTGTTTATGAATTAAAATTCACTCTCAAAGTATTTTCAGATTGAAATTTGTGCAAACCTAGACTATTTCCACTCCATCAGAGTGCGTTTTTGCTCTCTGCAGTTTGAATTCTTCATGATATCTTAATTCTTGGCCTCTTCTCTGGATTTCTCTTATTATTAAGAAATTATTTAGTGACTAGCCTTTCTAGAACTGAAAATTCAAAGTTTATGATGACAAAGATACTGCCAGACAAAAGCCTATCACAAATTCAGGTATGCTTCCTTTCAAGACCCTGATTGTCTTTCAGTTACAGCAAACGACTTTAAAAAGGCAACTTTTTCTCTGCAGTAAAACCACTTTGCAAGAGTGTTTGAATCACTTCAGTTACAGTTTCCAGACAAGTTGTGCTTTAAACCCTATATATTCTAGATAGACTATCATTATGGTATGAACTAAACACGTGAACAGAATGAAAACCTCAACATAAACCAAAAGCCTCCAGTTCACAGCTCCAAAGGACAGAAGGCAGCACATAAATGCCAAACGGTTTAGGGACAAGGTTGGTTAGGCTGGTGGAAAACCAAACCAAACCGAAAAACAGTGCAAAAAAAGCTGCTCTGGAATTCAGATACAGATTTTAAAATATGATTTCTAAAACCACCTGAGAATCTCCAGAAACTACCACCTCTGGTAAGTGTAATCTTTGTGGAGTATACACACTAGGTGTCAAGAGCTGGTTTTGGAGTGTAACTCATCATTCATAGCACTGTTTCTTCCCTCAGAGCCCACCAACCCAGGTCACCTGTTATCAGCCATCAACGTTAGGATTTCAAGACTCCACACAGGCACTCCCAGACGCAGGAAAATCTCCCTTAGCTCATCAGTATTAATTATTTCCCAGAGCAGGACGCGCTGCCCCGGAAGCGCGGCCCCACCGCCCTGCACTAGCCCTCCCTCAGGGAGAGGCCTGCGGCTCCCGCCTCAGCGCGGGCCGCGGGAGGGGCAGCGCCGCTCCCGCCCCGCCCCGCCCCCAGCCGCCGCTGGAGCGGAAAGCAGGGGGGGCCATGTCGGCTCCGGGGGCCGCGGCGCCGGACCTCGGTGGCGGGGCGGCGGCGCCCGAGCCGATGCCGGCGCGCGACAGGGAGCAGGGGAGCAGCACGCAGACGTCGCACCGGCTGCTGGCCTACAGCGATGCGCTGCTCTCCATCATCGCCACGGTGATGGTGAGCGCCCGGCCCGGCCGTGACGCGGGGCCTGCCCGACGCGGAACCGGGGCCGGCGGCGGCGGAGTGGCGGGGTTCGGGGCGGGCTGGCGCCGCGGGGAGGCCCGGCACGGCGGCCAGGCCCGGGGCCCGCCGCTGGACCCCGAGCACCCGCGGCTCGTCCGAGGCTCCCTGGGTTGTGCCCGTGCCCTGTCCGTGGGCCCGGCGCTCTCGGGGAGCCGTGGTCGCCTGTTCCGCCCCCGCCCCGGGCCGCAGCGCTACCGCGAGACGTCGGCGCCGGTCGCGGAGCCTAGGACCGTGTGCTGCCCGCGCGGCCGTCAGCCCCGGGGCGCGGCGAGCCGTCGCGGTGGGGAGGTAACAGCTGTGTGCCGCTCTGGCTGGAAAGTGATTCTGTCTTCCCGAACTGCGGGCTGTTACGTGATCCAGGAATATTTGCAGCCACCCGAAGTTTTTGGGGATTTTAACAAATCTCTGAATGAGGAAAAGAAAGTCTAATAAGTGTACTAATAAGGTTTTGTTTTTTCAGATTTTGCCTGTGGCTCACACAAAAATACATCCTGATCAGGTATCATGTCTTTTGATTGGCTGTTTCTTGTGTCGTGTAACATCTTAATTTAGCACCTCACTTTATTTCAAATTCCAGACTTGCAAGAAGCCCGAGCCATTAAGTAACATTAAAGACAACATAAATTCCCCATAGGGGGAGGAGCTGTTCAACTTGGGGTGAAAAACTTAGTTGTTGAAGATCTGTGTAATCTGCAGAAGTTGTGATAGAAAGTCCTAATGAGCTGTATGTTGGCCATAGGTTTTATCCAGTTACTTTTGTATGGAAAATGAATTGCCAGCCTGACCAAAAACATCTTTCATGAAGCATCTATCTGCTCTTTTTGGTAAATACATCATCACTTAGAGGAGTCACTTACATAGTGCAAGCTGAATGCTGGTTCTAAAATCAGGTTAATAATAAATGTAATAAGAATAAACAAAGGTGGAAAAAGAAGACTACAGAAAATAAACTAATCCTGAAAGAAACAGGAATACTAGGAAACATTAATTATTTGAGAAAGTTTACAGGGGTTTTTTTAATGAATATTTACTTTTCTGCTCTTAAAAACAGCCCTAGATGCAAATATTTTGTCTCATTTAGTTTAGGAAACTCAAGCATGATCCATAATGTGGCGAAATATGCCACATGAGTCTAAGCCATTGTGGTGGTACATGAAAAATTTGCTGTGATTAAGCCCTCCCCTTTCTCACTGTTAATAATCATCCCATGAAAGAAAACTTGTGTGATGCTTCTACTCCAGAAGTCAGTGCTAAGAAAATAAAAGGCATTTTGTGGCCAGCTCTCCTGCGAGATACATTATCACAGTAACTGATGAGAGCGTGCATAAATGAAAGAAAGACAAGATGAACAGAGCGTTGGAAAGACAGATTGAAGAGATATGTTAGTACATCATATGCCAGTGACTACATATAATAGCATACTTACAAGTGTTTAATAAAGCAGTTCCTCTGCACGGTAGTAAAAATGGTTGTTGGAAGAGAACTGCATTCTTGGCAGGCATTTTTAAAAAAATGTGTTACATGACTACATGTCCTTCATTTGCAGATATTGCTAATAATTTCACAATGTAACATTTAACTTTATCTCTGGGTGTTACTTTCAGAAACTGGGTGAAAGTGTTCAGCAACTTCTTCTAGCAAAAATTGCAGTCTATTTGATGACCTTCTTAATAGTCACAGTGGCATGGGCAGCTCATGTAAGGTAGGAACACAGTGTTTAAATTTAAAGACTGTTTAAAAGGACAGGAGATAACGAGTCTGATACACTTCTGTCTTGCTGATACATTTCTGAATTGTCTTTTTTTGAACAATATAAAAAATTCATTGTGAGGAAATGCTACCGTAAGCAGTGAGTAACTACTCTTGCACCATTGACACAGTGATACAGAGAAAAACAAGCAATATAGTTACTCTTCATTTTATATCATTGTAGATGGAATTAAATTTCTACTTATGCTGAAAAAGCATGACTTTGTAACTTGTATGCTACACAAATAGAGGAACTGAGACAGTACAGCTGGCCTAAAACTTGTCTGTCTCAGTCCTCAACAGTGCTTCTCACAAAATCGATTGTAATGTTGCAGATGCTGTGTCTTGGTAGTTAAAAAGAAACTGACGTGCAGGTATCATACTAGAATCAGGGCAGTTTTTGTTTGAATTTTGAACTTTATAAATGTTACTGTATTCTTTCCCTGGGTAAGTGGATTGACTGCATTCTAATAGATGTGTGCAAGCTGTAATTCAACAGTCAACATCAGTGCTTTTATCACATTGCTTTTCGTTGCTTGCATACGTAAATGCTGAGGCATAGTCTTTGAATAGTTTAGGGTTTTGTGGAGAGCGATTGGTTCTATTGATTCCAAGGGACACTTCTGTGGACCAGTGATTTCATTAACAAAGTGTGGGCCAGTTTGGAAGAAAAGTTTATATTCTTTGCATAATAATAACTATGCTGTATCTTCAGGAGAAATTATTTTAAGCCTTAAAATTCTGAAAATACTCTGGCCCTAACAGCATGAACTTGCCTCTGTTCTCCCAAGTCAAACTCAGAAAAAATCAAAATAATAGCTCTGCACAATGGCCTAAGAGACAAAGGAAAATCTGAGACTCTCTATGGATTCTCAACATCTGGATCTGCTCTGGAAGATCTGTGCAGTGGTACTGCTGAGCTCAGATCCCTACACAGCACTGCTTCATCTGACAAGCTCAAAGTCAGTCTGGTGCCTGTATTTTTATTCTTGCATCAGACTATCAGATGGACTTGTTCTTGAGTGAGCATTGAACAGTGCCTGTTGGTGGAAGTCTGCCTTTCTTCATGCTTCATAAGCATCTGCTTGAGCAGTGAGCTCAAGTTGTCAGTATCCTGTTAGTTCTGGGCCTGCCTGTGTTCCAAGTATATAGGCGATTAATTGATAGCTGCCTGTGTTCAAGTAAATAGGTGATTAATTGACAGCTAATGATAGTTGTCCTGTGGCTCCCAAGCCTTGTGCAGTTCACTAGCAGTTTGCTGGCTGTCCTGTCCCGGGTGTGTCAGGTGGCAAAAGACAGAGCTATTCTGGAACAGAATAGCTGTGGGAGGAGGCAAACCAGAAACCTGCCCTGTGATTTGGCTGTATTTTGTGTTATAGTGAAGTGGCAGGTCCTCCAGAGTATCATCAGCTCCTGCTCCCAAATCACCCCTGTATCTTTTTTCTCCAAGGACTGGTATCCATTTGTAGCTCACTGCCTTTCTAGATTTTTGGTATGTGACTTGATCGGTCAGAACTGACATCTAAATCACTTCTTCATGGATGAATTGGCTGTTAATGATGGTGACATTTACTTTAAAATAAATAAATTATTTCAGGTGTAGAGGAAAGATAAAGTTGAGGGGGGAAGCTGGTTTGCTACATCATATGCCACTTGTCTTTCAGATAGAAATGAGGTGCTTAATAACTGCTCCATGATTGACTGTATCTTGCTTTTCAAATTTTTCTAACAAATTACTGCCATATTTGAACTATGGAGTTTTGGTAGCACCTGGACAACTAGTATGAATTCTGAAGCAAAGGAAATGAGAAATAAATTTCTTTACAATATCATAACTGAGTTGTATACAGTGTTGTAAGACATATTTTTGATAGTTGGCTTGTTCATGATATCTTGCCTTGCCTTGACAGGTTGTTTCAGGTGATAGAGTTTATAGATGATGTCCTTGCTCTTCTAAATCTGGTGAGTTTTGTCAGACATGCTGGGTGTCTTAACTAGCAAGTACAGGTCACTTTTTCTTAAGTCTGTATGTGTATATCCAAAAGTTTCTAATTTAAATAGCATAACTGCCAAATTTCCATGTCAGGAAGATACAGAGAATTTTAATTCCTCCTTGCCAAAGTGGCTGATTGATAACTAGCTTGCTTTTAACTTCCACATGTTTTACTATAAGCTAAAAGCAGAGCTCTGCAACAGGTTAGTTTGAAGTTCATGTGAGGGAACTGGAGGCACCTATGGCTAAAGCTTTTGACCCTGTTCATCTGTGTCCAGCTGAAGTATCTGTTCTCCAGGCTTAAGCAAATGAAATGCTGTGTCTCTTGTGGCAAAAAATCTTAGTTGTGGGTTTGAATTACAGTTATGTTTCAGTCATTTCTCTGTTTAAGTTGCTTAGAAATTAATTCTGAAGCTTATTTTGAACAGAGGATTGTATGATCTTCCAAACACCTCCACTGAGACAGCAATCTCTGAATCAGTGTTTTGAGCTTTAGACTTGCTTAAATCTTAAAAATTCTTCATTTTATTTATGTATTTTAACGAGTCACCCTGTAATGTCTTGGTTACTCGTAGCTGTAATGGGATGCTACAATAGTGAACGTATTCTTGCTTTCAGCTAGAACTTTGTATTTTTCTACATTGTTTAAAAGTCTGTTCTCTGACAGTGTTCAGCCACAGTTGATTTAAATTTGTTAATAAAAACACTGAGTTTAAACTCTGTGAGATAAGACTACAGGAAATTATTTTAGAGGACTAGCTTAAGGCATGGAATTCTTAAAAGCAATTAATTGCTTTATGCTTGAGGTGTTTTTTTTTTAATTTAGCTTTTTTATACATTAAATATTTGTGATCAGAGATTAATATTCTGATCACATCACCTCTTTAGGAGGTGTGGTACTTCTGGCATTGCTACTTTAGAAAGAAGTCTGTTAAGAACGGTGGCAAAACTTTTACCTGTGGTATTGATAACAAAACTAGTGTTTTCTAAAATAAGCCTGTGCAGTGTGGGTAGCAAACATGGAAGATGAATGAGTCAGAAGAACCAACCATTTGTTAACAGTCAAAGCTCAGCAACTTCAGAAATATTGTTTTCTTCATGATGCAGCACAAGCATTTGACCTGTTTGTGTTGCATTCTCTGGACGTATTTTTAATGAGGGAATTGCTTGCTTTGTATTTTACCTAGGGTTTCAGTACGCTTTTTTCTTTTCTAGGCTTGTATGATGATCATAACTTTCTTGCCATACACAGTAAGTACTTTTCTAACATTCGGCATATGTTTAAATTACAGGGGTTTTTTCTTTATTTATTTGAAAATCAAAGTATTCAGAAACCTGGGAAAGTGTTACTATAAACCCTGAATCCACTGTAATGATTTATTATTATTATTATCCATTGTTTAAAATTCATGAGGACACGTTATAACCTCCAATTACTGTATGTTATAGACCTGGCAGGAAATGGGTATTCTAGAAGAAAAATAGTAGTAATGGAAAGTAGTAGTTTCCCATGATTTCTTTTTAGAAAGCAGCTGTGTTGAAAAAATGTCAAAGCTGTGTGATGAGAATTTTGCATTTTGTAAGGGAACTAAAACTGTGTTTCAAACTCCTCTTTAGTTGACAGAACCTTTTCCTTCTGTAATCTAGACAGTTTTTGGTATCGCTTTTGACTTATTCAGCAAAGTGGATTCTGGCAGACTTTTTAGATCTTCACATTTAATGTTCTGCATAATTTCTGGTCAGATGACCTTTAGACCTGCAAGAATATCTGCAACTGAACACTGTATTAGCAGAATAAAACAGTTGCTTAAAATGCATCTTGACTTTTATTTTATGTATAGAACAAATTTATACATCAGGCACCAGTTTCTCTGTGGTTACATATAAGTCTGTGTTACATATAAGTCTGCAAAGAATAAGGCTGTGGTCAGTAAAACAGTCTTTATCATGAAGAGAATATACTTTTTACATTGCCTTGAAGCTGAAATAATTTTTGGAAAGTTGTCAATGTTACCCGAATACTAGTCCCTGCTTCCCCACCCCCCAATGAAGCTGCAGAAATTAATACAACAAGGAGTCGTGGAGGTAGAAAAATTTAAAAATTAAAAAAGATATCCTAATATTATGAATTTTCACAGCTATGAACATTTTGTCCACTGAAAACACTGTTAAACTTTATGCTGAGCTACCAGCCAGTCTGTAGTTATTATGGAGACATAGTGTCAGAGAAGTTAAGGTTTTGCGGTATCAACATGAGAGGAAAGCCATCTATCCAGATGCCTTTTGTTGGAATGCCTGCATGTATTTGTGGCTAGAAATTGCATTTAGTGGAATTATGTTGAAATGCGAAGTATTATTTAGCTTTCTGAGTTTCAGTATTGAATGAAGAGTGCTTCCATTTCTCTACTGTCATTCCTACATTACTTCTTAAATATTTGATCTAGTTGCATTTTCTTCTAGTTTTCCTTAATGGCCTCCTTCCCAGAGGTACCTTTTGGCATTTTCCTGTTCAGTATCTGTGCTGTTGTCATTGGCCTTATACAGGTATCAGAGCTCTCCATTTACATTTTCACTTTGAAATAGATTTTCTTGGGTAGAGCTAAAATTCTATTTCTTAACTATGGGTACAAATTGCTAAATATCTTTTTTGTTTGTATAGATCCTTTTTCAAAGTTGTGCCTGTTGTGATAATATAGTATCTGTATATGAGATGAAAGTTTGTATTGCCACTGTCCTGTGAAGGTGATATATGCAACAAAATCAGCTGATGATAAAGTCCACAAACTAGTAGTTCCTTTCCTACTCATTAAAAATACCTTGGAGAAATAGCAATTGACTTTTCCTGCTGAGATTCTTACTGAGCTATGCGGCGATGCCAGAGCGAACATGGGCTTTCAGCCTCTTTCCAATGGCACTGGTTTTCTCCAGGTGCAGGGCCTTGTCGCTTTCTGTTCCTCATTGTGGAGCTCTTCATTTATCTTCATATAAGATCCATGGTCATGTCAAGCTCTGCAGAGGAGACTAAAATCTTGACATGCAGTGTATTATGAAATCTCAGAGTTTCTAGGACCAGCCCTCCATTTGGGAGTGAAGAGTAAGGTTGAAAGTGTTTTGCAATTTGTTCACTTACAGTTTTACAGGTTTGTATTTGAAATACTGCCTATATTTCTGTGTAATAACTGCAGTAATGCTCTTCTTGCAGGCTGTGATAGTAGCGTATGGATTCTATCACCCACACTTACTGAATCGACAGATACGGGTGTCTGAAAATCAGAATTTCTATAAACGTCATATCTTAAAAATTATCCTAAGAGGACCAGTTTTATGCCTTTTAGCAGCCATCTTTTCTTTTTTCTTTATTCCTTTGGTAAGTTCTCCCAGTTAACTGAAAACTTTGATGCAGCAGTTTGTATTAGTTGTGTTTAGGACTGTGTGTTAAAATAATGCTGTCCATATTAAATACTCAGATTTTCTTAGTTGCCAGTTCTGTGGTGCTGTAATCATGGATGCTATTTTTCATTGAATGTGTTTGGTTCACAGTTATCAGTCTGTAATATGATCCATGAGTTTGGATAGTTTTGAAAGAATATTTTGCTACATTATTGGCTTTACCTGCTCTGCCTGATTTTCTTTTTAGTGTTTCTTTTAATTAGAAGCAGGTCTCTTAACTTTAACTTAGCATCTTGCTCATCGTAAGTAGGTGAGATAATGAGGAAGGTTACATGTAATAAGCATCCCATTGCACAAACTGAAGACAAGTGAATATAATTGCTGCACTAACTCAGGGTGTATGAGCAAATAGAATAAGCAAGATCAGCGGGCCAACCTGCATCTCAAAACAAACATTTTTTGCTAAGGCCTGTTTTTAAACAGCCTTTTTCTCTGCCGTCTTTATTAAATGGCAGTGAGTTTCTCCTACTTATTAATAGCTTTAACCTTTCTCAGAACCCCTGCTTGGAAATGAAATCTAGTTTTTGAGTGTATCCTGAGCTTCCTTTCCTCTGTCTTGTTTTAAGTAAAGGTGGATTTAACTGAATTTTGAGAAAGATTCCATGTGAATTCGCAGTGTTTAAATAATCCCCAAATTTGAGAGGAATCAGGTTGCTATTGATAAGAGACAGTTGTGAGTCCAAATGTGAAAAGGCCTAATTTTAACTGGAAGTATGTTTTCTTCTTACACCCTTACTTCCCTCTTCTTTCTCATCTTGTTCAGTAGTGTATTTTCTTTTAATATTAATAACGATTAAATTAGTCTTGAAGTTGCTCTTGTCCTTAGACCTGTGCAAAAGCCTGTGAACCACTTATGACCCCCTGAGGGGTCTTTGAGACACAAGCAGTAGAATCACAAAATCACAGAAGATCTCAAGTTGGAAGGGACCCATAGGGATCATGTGGGACAGTTCTTGATTTTCCAAAGCAGTCATTACTGCATTTTTGTTAGCAGAATTATTTCCCTTTGTTTTTTAGCATGCTTTATTACTGGTACTAAATTAGCTATCAAAAAGCAGTATTAGGTTGCACGTGCAATGTTCAGGAGGTGCATGTGCATTTCAGGTGAGCCTTCTCCATGACAAGATTTGTTTTTCTCAATGTGATTATACCCAAAGATTGATAGTAACAATTTCATATTAAACTTGGAAGGTAATTTATATGTTGGTAACTAAATTTAAACTGTGTTCGTTTTCCTTTCCATAGTCTTATGTACTTCTTGGGCTCGTAATAATTTTTCCACATCTCACTCGATTTGTTTCATGGTGTAAAACCAAGATTGTTGGTGAGTAACAATATCATTGGACTGTGTTCAGATACGTTACCAGGTTGTCAACCTGTTATCCAAAAGCCTCGAGTAAAGTAGTTTCAGTTCTACTTCCATTTCATTATGTCTTGGAGCGTAGTGGTTTGGGGGTTTATTGTTGGGCTTCTGAACAGTTTTGCACTTGCTCTCTGATTTCCCTTAATTTGTGACTAGATTTGTGGAACATACTACCCATTCAAAGATAATTTCTGAGTGCAAAACCTCTCTGGGTTGTCCTGAACATGCACGTGCATGCTGACACACACTTAAGTACATGAATGATGGATGAAGGCCTTCTATCACTTTTCCCTCCTAAAAGAGGGAGCATGGGAATTGAAGAATATAGGAAGCAAGGTCTATGCCTGTATCATTTTCTCCTGAGCAATACTGTGTGGTCCCACATTTTCAAACTGGCAAGTAGAGCACCTATAAATTGAACTTTTCCAGTTTAAAGTGTAAATTTCATTAATCTAACTACTGTGGTCTAAATATGTCCTTTCACACATGGTTTGAGTCAGCCTGAATCCATGCTTCCTTTGTTCATGCTCCTTGCTTATGTTCTTTCTGCCCTCCTTGTGTCAGGACTAACAGTTGCACAACCACACCAAAAGCCAGAGCCGCTCTTAAACTCTGCTGAGAAGGAAGCTGCCAGTGCCAAAATAAAGGAGAAGGTGATATCATGCCACCTACTCAACCAAAGCATGGAGAGCAATATGAACTGACCAAAAAAGACTGAACAGATCATGTCTTTAGAACTGGCACTCCTGAGGTGAATCGCAAGAATAACATCTTTGTGCTTCTGCTGCTGCTGTTCAGCCTAGTACAAGCCCATCTGGGTACACTGCAAATGGGAGCACACTTTTGACTCCCCCATGTGGCAGCAATAATAGACCGGGAGGCAGAAATGCTCTGAAATGGCTAAAGCCACACTGTCAGAGCCAAAGAATAAACATACAAATATTGCCTGTGTCTGTTGCAACAGGGGCACTGCAATCTGCAGTCAGGTCATGTCTGTGTATGTCTCCCCACATCAGATGGCTGACATAAATTACTGCTCTATTGACGTGAGTTGTGATTACACTTGCTTTTCATTCAGTTCCTCTCCTTACTTCCTCTGAAAGTTATAAGCTTTTTCTTCATCCCGTCTATACTCGTGAAGTGGTGCAGCTTGGCTAGCTGGGCAGTTCAGAGCCCAGTCGTTAGGAATGTGTTTGACATTTCCTATAAAAGCTCCAGAGCCCTACCTTTTGATTAAAGATTAGATTTATTTTAAAGCAGGCCATTTGATCTCCCGGTGTAGCCCAGTGATTTTTTTCTCCCATGCAGTATAAGTTCTCCACACTGCCTTAGAGGTCCTACTATTGGGGCTTCCTGAGAACAGCATCTGATTTGTTTAATTGTCAAATGTTTTGTTCAATTACAGCTTTGAGTCATTATTCACTGGGTGGAAATACTCTCCCATACAGTTTGAAGGACAGTGCTTTTTTGTCCCTGAAGCGCTTGTTGTCCTGAAAGCAACATGAACTTCAGGGAGAAGCACAGCTGCCAGAAGTGGAGTGACTGACCTGTGTGAATGAACAGCACCCTTCTTTCTACAGATAGGTTTGGCAGATGGGGAGAAAGAGAAGGGAGGTCACAGTAGGTTGTTTAACTACCTTGTTTTATACTATGTGATTTTGCCTTTCTGTGGTAAACATCTGGATTTGTTTCCAGGTCAGAGAGATGAAGAGGAGGAACACCATAGCTTAGAAACCTTTACTTTTTACCTCAGTGAGCCTCTGAGTAAGGAAAGGGTAGAAGCATTCAGTGATGGAGTCTATGCTATTGTAGCAACCCTGCTCATTTTGGATATATGGTAAGGATTTGTGTTGCCTCTTACAATTTGTGTTGTTAATTATATTAACTTTTGTCTGTATGTAATATTTGAGGAAATAAAATTAACCAAACATTGTCTTGGACTTCTAAAACATGAAGTGGTTACTTTAAGTATGATTTTCTGGAAAGATACAGAACACAAACAAAAGATATTTGTAATGCTCCCATTTCAGTGATCATCAGTCTACTTAATGTATGTAGGGTGGGGAGTCTTGAAGAACACAGCTTCCTTTTGGTTTAGTCTTGTTTTCAGATAAAAGGCTTTTATCAACAAAAGCTCTCACTGTGTCACTATTTTATACTTATTTTAAATTTATTTATTTATTTATAGTCACTGTGTCAGCTTTATTACATTAACCTAAAGGAATGCAAACTTATTTTCAGATCTAATTTATTTGCAGAGCCTTTATTTGAAATGCTGATTTGAGTTACAAATTAGAGAACTACAGAATGGATGCCTGTTGTTCCCTACTTGCTCAGAGTAAACCAGCATAGTTCAGTGTTGTTCCAGGTGTGGTTTTATAACAGTAATACGCAAAACAAAGTAAGTTTTCTTTCCACAGTGAAGACAATGTCCCTGATCCCAGAGAAGTTGAGGAGAAGTTCCATGGCAGCCTTCTTGAAGCTTTAAGTGAATATGGGCCAAACTATCTTGCCTACTTTGGCTCATTTGTAACAATTGGTCTCTTGTGGTTTGTCCATCACTCACTTTTCCTTTATGTAAAAAAAGCTACACGATTAATGGGACTGCTTAACATACTTTCATTGGCTTTCATTGGTGGGCTTCCACTAGCGTACCAGCTGACCAGTGAATTTGCAGAGAAGTCTCACAATGAAATAGAAGCCATCCAGATCAGCTGTGTTATCACTTTCTTTGCCAGCATATTCCAGTTTGCAATATGGACTGCAGCCCTCCATGAAAGGGAAACTTTGCATTCTTTTGCTAGATATGGTGGCAAGGAGCACGCCTTCATGTTTGCCAAGTTGGCTCTCTACCCTTGTGTAAGCCTTGGGGCCTTCTTTCTAACATGCTTGTTAAGTGAATTTAGCACAGCAATTTTCCATGTTATGCAGATTGTAATCCCATTTGCTTTTCTTGCCTTGCGCATTTTTGTTAGAATTTCTTCAACTGTCATAAAGTCCGTGCTGTCTCTCTCCAGATGGAAGGCTGTATTGTTAGAAGAAGAGGAGGCATGTTTGTCTCCTACTGAAACACTGTCCTAAAATTTCCACATAGTGCATGTGAAGTTGTAACATTAACTTCAGTTCTTCTAAGACGTTATCTTAATGTGTGGATTATATTGATCTAAACTAAAGCCTGCATTGGCCATAACTGGAGCATATTTAAGTTTTAGCTGATCATGCTTGAGACCCTGTCTCCAAAACCTGTAATTGAAAAAAATTGGTAAATAGGGGATACAAGGAAAAGCATGTTCCCTTTCCTTTAGAGCTACCCTTTTGGAAAAAGCATTGCTTGACATATAACTGTAGTGATGATCGATTAAGAAATACACAAACATGCCCAGCGAAATGCCCTTTTTTCTGACATATGGCAGTCATTACAGCAGCCAAACACAGGTATCGAAGCTAGCTGTGCTGCTGTAAGATAGGGAGTGAGGCTTGGAAGATATGGAGACCTGGATTTCTGGATCGCCCCCCATGGTAGAACATTTATCCATACAGGTTGCTGGTCCCCCTCTTTTTTTTTTTTTTTTTTTTTTTTTTTTCCCTAATGTTACATCTCTTCTGCATAGTTACAAACCTGTGATAGCATTTTGAAAACTGCTTGTCATTGAGGGGCTCTGAGCCCAAGTTTAGATGGGAGTTGCAATTGTGACCCATATTCAGTCTTCTAGGCTACCTGAACACAAGTTCTTCAGGCGTATCTGTTCTTCTAAAAAAGGGTGTATTTAATGAATCAGTATTCATGTGGTTATGTACCCAAGGTTTGAACTAGCTTTGATATCTCCCATGGAAGAGATTCAGAGAGCTGTGGGACTAGAGGTAAATTTCGTTTCAGTTCTGAAGCAACTGCTCAGCTGAAATGGAAGGTTTGGATTTCTCAGGCTTTCTGTGTCTGTTTTCATGCCGTTGAAAGGAACATCCTTCTGTTATTTTGAAGGCCCAATGTGATATTCAGACGGAGTGTGAGACTTTCTTGCCATATGTAAGAGTTCCCCATCAGGTAAGGGAGTTGAGTTTTTCCCTAATTAGAGGCTAAGGGATCCCACAGATTTCTGAGTTTTGATACGACAGAAAAGAAACTAACCTTGTAGAAATTCCAGTCCATGATGTGCTGAATTTTTTACATTGTGTGCAGTTTGGTAAGCTTTATGCTTATCAAACTTACCAAACATTACCCTGCAGATTGCTGTATACAAGGAGTGGGCAAAGTCATCTAGTCTTTGGCTCACCTGGCAGACTTCACATTTCTTTTTGGCAGAGCCTGTAGTTTGATTCTTGAACTGTCTTAGTGCCTGGTAACTTTAATGCCATATTTAAAGGCATTTGAGGGATTTTGTTGTTCCTCCTAAAAAAAAAAATTAAAAGTACTGTGGCAAAGTATGCCTGGAGTAACTGTTAGTGAAAACAAATTCAGATACCTTATTTCAGTTGTGATCAGTCTTGAAGGCACTTGTGCTTTTAGTGTGAAGCACTGTTGTACCAATATGAAATTGTATTACATACTTCTTGTGAAAGAGTATGTTCAGGTATTCAAAGGGTTTATACCTTGTTGAGGTTAAATGACTTGCAGTAGGATTCTGCATTACGTTGTGTATCACAGAATTTTTCTTATATTTAATAAAAGCACTTTTGGTTCTATATGGTTTTGTTTCTAATGTGCAGCAGGCACATAATAAGCAGTGAATATGTGTATTTGTAATAAATTTAAATCAGTGAAAAAACAAAGCTTCTAGCCCTTTATTTCTTCTCTGCAGGTGAAACTTAAATCTGATGTCTGCAATTAAAGTTATGTTGGACATATCTTTTCTTTCCTTCTGAATCATCAAGGTCCCTTCCAACCTCAACCATTATGTGATTTTGTGTGAAACACCCAAAAGCTTTTTAAGGTGATATAAAAAAATTTTGATTCTTCTTCCATTGGTACTTGAAGAAAATGACGTCTGCAAGGATTTGAAAATGATGGCACTAATGAGCAGCCAGCTAAGATTCCTTCATTTTTGTGAGAGAATAGGAAACATAATCCAGATTTCTTAGTTGCCCGGCACATAACATGATTTTGTTAAGGTTCAAGAACCAAGGACATAATTGTAGTTCGTAGGCTCTGCTAACGTGTCCTTTGCCCTCTGGATCAAACACAGAAAACGCTGTTGATGCAGCTCCTCTGCGATGAGAGCCTGCAGAACGCAGTGTGTCCGCAGGGCGCCAGTATTGATGTGCCCACCCAGGCCTAGCGCTCGCTACCCACCGCCCCTGATGCGCAGCTCCGCTCCTCCCAGTCCTCTCCCCGTAGCGGCAGGGGAGGATGACAACACCGAAGGCTCGCAGTGTCATTCCCGTAGGCTGCCGGGCATCTCTCAGGCGGAGAGGAGAAACCCCTCTCCGCCCCTCCCCACCGCGGTGGCCGAGGGACTGGCCGGGGGCACATGCCCTCCATTTTCTGTCACGGGGGAATGAGCACGGTTCATTCTGTGGCGTAACGACGCCTCGGACGCATGACCAGACGCTGAAATAAAAATACTTCAGGGAACGCTAGTGCCCGCCCTGCGCTGGCAGAGCCTGGTGCCGCGTGACTCTGTCGCCGGTGGGCGGAGCGGTGACCTCCTTCCGCCCCGCCGCCGCTCGACAGGCGTTACTGCCGGCTGCCGCACAGCCGCCGTAGCCAGGATGATCCCGCCGGTGCAGGTTTCTCCGCTTATCAAGGTGAGGGCGGCGGGCGGCTTCCCCGGCGCTGTGCGGGTGCCGCGCTACGCTCCGGGGGGGCGCCATGTGCCGTGGCGGGCGGGAGGCGCCGAGCCGGGCCTGGCCCGGCCTGTCGGCGCGGCTGAACTGAGCGAAGGGCGTGTCCTTGTCTCTGCCTCCTACAGTTCACCCGGTACTCGGCCCTCTTGGTGGGGATGATCTACGGCAAGAAACGATACGGTGAGTGCGACGCCCCGGGCGGCCTCTCTTCCCCCGTGCAGTCCGCAAGGTCACCTTGAGGCGGCCGTGGCGGGCCGCGCAGCGACGGGCCCGGCCGCCATTTCCCCCTTCCCCGCCGCAGCGGGAGCTGCCGAGGCCTTGCTGAGGAGACCCTCAGGGACGGGTTCTTACAGGTTTGAAGTCACAGCTTCGTATAAAATACGACTCTGTGACAGTGAAGCTGCTTTTTCTTCCATTTTGAGTGAGCTAGGAGGTGCAGAGCTTTGTGCTGGGTTCTACACATTGTGTTTTAAAGCAAGTGTTTAATGGCAGACTACCTAAAGCCTGTTGCTGAAGAAGAGAGAAGAATAGAGGCTGAAGAGAAAAAGAAGCGTGAAGAACTTGAGCGGATTGCAAAAGAGCTTGCGGAAGGTAGTCCCTCAATTTAATTTTTGCATCCCTTATCGAAGTGCACACACTGGCTTGAAGGTGTACTGCAGTTTTACTGCAATGCTTTTAGGAGAAACTTGGGTTTACAGACAGTGGGCTGCAAACCGCTGTGGATCCGTGGAGCAGTGGTTAGGGTTATGTGAAGGCTCAGTAGTTTTGGTTGATAAGCTTTTCAAAATACAAGCATCACCAGAGGAGGAGTTAAAAACACTTTTGCAACTGAACAGGACTTGTTAAATGGCTATCTGAATTTCCCCTGAGAAAATAAACTCCTAAAAGCTGCTGGTTATTTCTGTGAGGAATAAGTGGAACCGTATATTAATTGTACTCAGATGTCCCTTATTCATTTGAGTGCAGGAAGCGTGATCCCTTTTCTCCTTGCAATACAGAAATCTCACAGATGTGGTTGATAATCTAAACCAGCTTGTAATTGCAGTTTAGACTTTTAAGTGGTGCCACTAGTGTAGTGTTAGAGGTTGGCTGTATTTGTTGTTTCTCATGTGAACAGAATATGCTGAATGTGTTCACCTGGGTTTAGTACTGCTGCTTCTTTCTCATACCATTCCACCCTATAGTATTCCTGCTGCAGCATGTTCTCCCTTGTCGTTAGGATCATTTCTTGTCCCATGAGTATTTCTAACAGAAGATTCCTCCCCCTGCCTTACAGAGGAGTGTACTCTCAAGCTTGAATTCACCTAGGTTTTATTAAGTGGACTTACAGTTAAGACCTTTTAACAAATTGATTAGTAATGCAAGCTGTTCTTGGTGCAGCTACACACTTTGTAACTATTTCCCTGGAAAATAGTGATATTTGCATTGTCTTGAACAAGAATAATATTGAAGAAAACCCTGTAAAATTAACTACACATAGAAAATCAAGTATGCAAGTTGGTGAATTGTATCTCTTACTAGAGATAAAACTATTTTGCACAGCTGTTTTACCATCTTAAATACATAGTCTCTATAAGTCATAGACTAAATAAATAGGTCTTTTATATGTTTTCTAGTTCAGCTGAAACTTTTTGTATTTTGGAGATAGAGGCTGTTGTATGGTGTTGCTACTCCACTGAATAATGGAATTGTATGATTATATGTTTAGAATGTTTATCTAAGTGTCACAGAGATAACTGATATCCTTTCCCAAAAGTGGTTTTGGTATGTTTTTTCAGTTAGAAAGGTAATTGTTAAAACTTCGTTCAGTGTAGTTACTGAAGATTATTCTTTAATGGTGGATAACTGGACGTATCTGTAATGATAGCACGTTCTGTGCTTGTTTGAATTGTCAATTCGGAAAACATACTAATGAGTAAACCTGAGAAGTGCCTTTACCCTAAAGCAGTGACATACACTTTGGTTGAATAAGTAAAAGCAAGAATCATAAAAACTGCCTAGAAATAAATAGCATACTTAAAGGTAGCCTTTGATCCTACTAATGATTTGTGTATTTTAGTACTGCATGAGAGTGACTAGTAGTCCTAACTGTGTTTCTTCTTCCTTCCCTCCTAGCAAATGAAGAGTCCATACTGAAATGAACAAAAGATTGGATCATAATTTCACACATGGAAATACATGGCTAGGTCTGAACTGTTCAGTGGTTGATGGACTCTGTATGCTAGTGTATCAATAAAGTACTTTGAAAATTTCAGTTGATATTTATTGAGGGAATTGCAGAGAAAAGCAGCAGAAATACTTAGAGAATGTGACAGGAAACATTTATCACAAGCTGGCCATTGCTGCAAGGTGAAAAACCCCATCTCACTCCTCCAGCAACAGCCACTCACTACACCAGTTTTGCATAGGTGATGATCAGAAAATAGATACAATTGAATATATATGGACAGGTGGGGGAGGCTGGTGGCACTGTCTGCCTGAAGCTGTTTTAAATGTCTTGACCAGTGTGTTGCTGTCACCTTTTTCCAGCTTTGTTACCACAGTGGGTTGTTGCACAATTCTTGCATTTGACAGTGCAGTCATATTTGATTGTGACTTGTCAAACCATGCTGAGATCTGAGGAATTGGTGCTGACTCACTACTCGGATGTTTCTAAACACATACCTCTCCAGATTTAACAGATGATCAAATGTTGCCCAAGCTAAGAACAAGTTACAGTCTAAGTCTCTTTTGTAAGAAGTGACTGACTGCATGTTACTGACATTTAAAAAGTTAAGAGGCTTTTAATGTGAAATTAAGTCTGCTTTTAGCATGTGAGCTGCTAAGGTGCCTTCCTCAGCTGTACAGACCTCAGATAATAGAATGGTGAAGATCATCTGCCACAGGCTACATCATGTTGCTCAAAGCCCCGTCCAACCTGGCCTTGAACACTGCCAGGGAGGGGACAGCCACAACTTCTCTGGGTAACCTGTGCCAGTGTCTCATCACCCTCACGGTAGAGAATTTCTTCCTTCTGTCTAATCTAAATACAACCCCTTCCAGTTTAAATCCATTACCCTTCATCATATCACTACGTTCCCTAATAAAGATCCCTCCCCATCTTTCCTGTAGGCCCCTTTACGTACTGGAAGGCTGCTACAAGGTCTGACTGAAGGCCCCTCTTTTTTGGGCTGAACAATCCCAGCCCTCTCAGCCTGTCCTGGTAAGGGAGGTGCTGCAGTCCCCGATCATCTTTGTGGCCTCCTCTGGACCTGCTAGAGCAGGTCCATGTCATCCTTATGTCAAGGGCTCCAAGAGCTGGATGTAGTAGTCCAGGGGAGGCCTCACAAGAGGGGAGGGGGAGAATCACCTCTGTCAACCTGCTAGCCATGCTTCTTTTGATGTAGCACTGATGTTCCAGAAGTTAAAAAGCCTATCCCTGTAGGCAGTGGTGTTGAGTGACTTGTTTTGTGTTGTTTTTCTCACTGTAGAAAAGACTGGTAACTCTAGGATTTGGGGGATCTGGTTTCTTATTTGGACAATGCTAGCTTCATTTTCCTGACATTGCAAATTAGACAGCTGAAACAGTGATGTAGGTGATGGCAGTCTATCAGGAAATACTGTCATGTTTTATTAAACTAATTGCTCTTAATAAATATACAATCTCTTCTAGATTATGATTTGGAAGAAATAAATCCTTAACTACCAGCGCGTGTTCTCAACTAATAAAGTCTTACAAAGTATAAGGAACTGAAATACAACAAAACTGGATTTGAATTGGAAGTGTAACATATCTGGTAACTGCAGGTAAAAGGGCTTAAAATGGGATATTTTCAAGGAGAAAAAGGAACAGGAAAATTGGCTACATGTTGTCATGATTGGCTTTTTAGTTATTTCTTGGCTTGAATGTATACCTCATGTTATTGAAATGATTGTGTGATAGTAATGAAAGTACAGATCTAGACTGCCAATTAGTTTAAAATTCCACTTCTGTAAAATAGAAATAATTGATCATATCCTGACCTTTCATGATAACAGGATGTGTTGCATACTTAAAATTCAATATTCTTTCAAAAGCCTCTTATTTTCAGAAGCTGTAAATTTGATGTGAATTGCTAGAAAACGACTCTTTTTTTTGTTTTTGTTTTTAATCCCATGTCTCTGGTGCCAGTCTGTAAGCTGTCAGATGGTGGTTATGTGAAGTAAGTGCTACTGAAAAGCTACTGAAACCCAACACTTGGGATTCAGCTGTGGTTTGGTGCTTGAGCAAAATGTGGTTATAACAGGATGCTTATTTACTTCAAGCCTTTACTGCAGTTCCATTAAGGGCTGGCTGTAGAGGTGGGTATTGCTTTTATCTTTGAGTTGCTGGAGCTGAACCCTGTTGCTAGAACAGCTGTGGTTTGTGGCTCTCTGGAGGGCTAATTGTGCTCACCTTTACCTACTGCTGTCCCATCTCATGCAATTGTGGAGAGTGCTACAAAGGAGGGAGGTTATTCCTTCCTTTTACTTCCACCATTGTGTTTGTTTATGCCAACACTGACATGTGGGCAGCATGTCTGCTTCCAGCAAAGCTGAGCCTGTCCCTGGTGAGTAAATGCAGTGTTTTTCACAGAGTAGGGTCCCAGCTCGTGCAGTGGGGTAAGAGGTCTCTTCATAGAGGATTCTTGATGCAGTGGCCATACACAGGGGTTTCTGCAGCACTAGCTGCCTGGAGTTTTGCTGTCTTGCCTAGCTCTAGGACCACAAATGACTCAATCTTCTGCCTTTTGCATTATGCCTTTATTACCCTTCTTCCTGCATTTGGGGCCCATGTCTGTCTTGTAACCTAGCTGATAAATGGTTGCATTCTAAATGTAAAGGGGATGAATTCTTCCTTTGAAGCCAAGGATGTCCGTCACATCTGTAGGGATTAGGGTACAAGAATCCCACACAGGACAATGCAGAAGTGCCACCTTTTCCATACAGTCCTTAAAACCTGGCTGCAGGCCCAGGCAAGAGACTGTCCTTGTAATATGTCTTACATTGGGATGAATTCCAGTGTGGGTGGGGAATGTGCCACAAGCCTCATTATAGCCATCCCACTACTCTGCCATGCCATTCTGGCCAGTCAATAGATGATTATCAGGTTTGAGGAAAAAAAAAAGCCAATTCTAGGCAGCTATAGTAATTTGCAGCAAGACTAAGGTATATCACAGCATCACCTAGGAAAGTTAACATTCAAAAGGGCTGAAATGGATGAGTAACATTTTTTAAGAGAAGGCCAAGGGGTGAACTAATTGTTTTCTTCAGCTGAGGGAGATTCTGGGAAAGACAGCCTTATACTCAGAGGTGCACAGGAAAAGGACCGGATGCAGCAGACACAGGTTGCAGCAAGCACAGACGAAATTCTGACAGTGTGAATGATCAGACTTAACCAGAGTCCAGAGACTTTTTCTTTGATTCTGTGACAGACTTGATTACTCCATTTCATACACATGTTCTATGAACAGGATTCTACAGATGTTTGGATCCAAGGCTTCATTTTTTCACTGATAAAACACATGGAAGAGAGAGGCAAGCCCATGGAAAGTAAAGGCGTCCGAGTGTGCACAAGCAGTTTTGGAAGCAGTCATCCAAAGGTGCAAACTGAAAGAGTTTGACTTTGCACCTGTGGCAGACTAGGAGCCCTTATGTGGTCTGGTACTGCTGCTGAATGGTGGTTTCCTGGGCGGTGCATCATCAGGCTGCTTGTAGTTGGGGGAATTGAGTCCCAGTCTTTAGCCCCTACAACCCTGAGAAAGCAGATGGAATTACCTCTACAGGAAGGGGGGAATGTAAGATTAGACTGCAGATACATCTAAAGACTGTTGCAGAAAGGATGGGTGTAAATTCTTTTCCAAGCTGCTAGAGAGAAGAGAAAAAATGGGGTGAACATGTTAAATAAGCCTGTGATAAGTATCTGCTGTCACTGAGAAATAAGTAAGGCCGATTCTTGAGCACATGAGTGCACACAAAGCCAAATATTTGTCTGCAAACTTGATGAAAATTTTGTTTGGCAATGGATTTCAAGATAATTGGGGAAAGAACTGTGTTATTTGAGCCTGAGGCTACCGCAACCCCCAGCAGCAAGTAAGAGCAACCGTAAGTTACTGAAAGGTGCAGAGGAGAATGCAGGAAAGACAGAGCCTCTGACCCCATGTGGGGTGTAAGGTGCCAAGGGATGAAGAAAGCAAGGAGAAGATGAGGCAGATAACTGTTGAAAGGCAACATTTTCTTGGAGAGAGGTAAAAACTGAAGCAGACAACCACTTGTCTCAGAATGGCAAGATGAGGAAGGAAACCATAAGAAAATGCCTTTCCTCTCAAAGGGTATGAGGGAGAAGATCCCCCATGTTTGCTCTGTAGTCTGGAAGACACTGCAACCACCTTTTCTTCTGCTGGAACTGGGATTGTCTGACTCCTCAGTGCTCTGCCGCTGCTTGAAAAGGAATTTCTCTCTACTGAATTGTTTTTCCTAATCTTCCCCATATCCCACCTTAAGGTTTTGTGGAAGGAGTAGAGTAGGAGGTACAGAGAAAAAATATTTTTCTCTTGCAAGTGATACAGAGAAATGATTACTTGTTTTGAGACTTTTACTTATAGAAAACTGCTTAGCAACTTATTTACTTAGTTATTGCAAGGTATAGTATTGCTTATAGTATTTTTTAATATTGATAAGAATCCTGCTTGCCCAGAATGTTCTGTGGAATTTTACCAAGGACTACTGTGTTCATCAAAACAAAGCAGTTCACTATGAAAATCTACCAAGAACTATTATACTTTTGTCCTTGGAGAACAGGTGTTCTCTAACTAGTTGGAATCTTGGTAATGAGTAAAGATAGCCATATACGGATGGTAGAAGTTCTATTGGTTCTCTTAGATAAGACAGAATGAGTAAACCGGCTGAAAAACACTCTTGTTGTTCAAGAAATTGGCCGAGAATCTGTGCATGCTCCCGGAAAAAACAAGGTGAGGAGGACTGTAAGCCTTCCTCCCAAAGACCCCTGAAGATGCCCACCAGGAGGCAATGCGCAGATGCAAAGAGAACATAAACTGCTGACACCAGCCTCTAGAACTAACCCAGCCTTACTCGTGCGTATGTATGTTTGTGTTATGTAATCCAATGAATATGGTTATCCACACTCTATCAGTTTCTGGTAAAATGAGCAGTGGGTGTGCAAGCTTTGTGGAGAAATCCCCTTGCACCCTGGTGCCAGAGTAAACATACCTGCTTTATAACTTCCTGAGTTGTAGTCTTTTTTCTGTGAATCACAAGCATTTATGATAGGTGATGCAAGCCACATTCAGTCCAGACAGCAACAAGATCTTACTCGGATCCAGTACTCTCTGGGCCCTCACGGAGCTTTTCTCAAACAGGATCTGGAGCTGCCAGAAGGACAAAGCCACTCTGCTGAGTGCCATCATGCAGTCCATCTGCCTTGAGGGTGAGATTGGGATCTGTACACCATCTGTGGTGTTCAATACCATCTCTTCTTTTGAAGAGATGAGTGTTGCCCTCCCAGGAGGCTCCCCCTGGGAGGGAAGCAGCACTTCCCAGCCTTAGCTGGTGTCAGACTGTAGCCAGCTGGGAAAAGACAGTGAGCAGTTCTCCCAGATCCATGAGATGTGGCTGAAGACAGGACATGGTCTCCACTCTCCTTGGCAGTTTTTTCCTCCCTCTCTGCAGGAACTGCCACCCTCACAGCTCTGTCAGCAGCAGAGACCTTGTGTGCCAGGTCAGGCACCTTAACTCACAGCCCCCCAGAAGCAGCAGCAGGCTAGGCTCCAGTAGAGGGAACAGCTGAAGGTCACCTGCCGGAGTTGTTATCCACCCCTGCCAGGGTCTCTATCTTCTCATGTGGGCTCAGGAATGACACAACACCAATATGACGATCAAATTGTTCATTTATTCTCTGATTCTGGTTACATTTATAGTACACGAAGTTCCGTACACGCGCTTATCTGTCCTCCGATAGGCTGCATGCAATCTACACGCGCTGTCCACGCACTTCTACAAGCATTTGCATTGGTTAATTGTATTTACGTATATAAAGCCCAAAACTTGCCGAAACTTCATTATGCCATATCTTGCTTTGTTCAAACTGGTGTGCTTTTGCTGGCCACAGGTGTTCATTCTTTTGCTATCTGTACAGCTACTCCTTTTGCTAGCTTTGCCTTCAGCCTTGAATCCACCTGTCTGCATTAACTCCTGTCTAATGCAGCCCAGACTCCTACAGGCACCCACATGTTTTTTGGTATCAGAACAAAGAGGTCCTGTCTTGAGTCAGCTTGTCCCACCCCTTCCATCCAGGACACCAGATGCTGGTTAAACTGGAGCATTAAAAATTCCTTGGCAGCTACCCACTGAAGCAAGACACTTCTCCTGCATGGAGAGAAAATTCACTGTCTGAGCTCCTCTCGGAGAGACCTCCCCTGTCAGTCTCACAGGGATATTAATTTCTCTACCCTCCTGGCCACTGCCTTCAAAACCAAGAATGGAGGTCTGTTGCATTACCTCCCTCAGTGAGGCACTTAAAAAACGGGGCCAGACAACAAGACAGCAGGAGCAGCAGATGAAGCATCTCATCACCATGTCTTGCGAGATGTGGAGAGAGAAGGGGTTCCTTCTACCAGCTGCCCTCTCTGGGGCATTGCATTGTGCCATTAATGCTTTCCTTTGATGAGCCAGCTGAAATGAGCTAGGAAATTAAAATAGGATGTAGAAATTAGACACGCAAGAAATGAAGGTATAACTTAGTTTAGAGATAGAAATGGAAGACTTAGAGATCAGGCTAGGGACTAGAGGCCTATTACTTAAAAGATAACTAAGATTAAAATAGGATACTAGATCATAGGTGGTGGGCCAGAGAGCAGAACAATATGGAAACCTTGAATAATGAAAGCTGTGAGGGAACGCTTCCTGATGGAATAGGAAGACAGCCCTAAAAATTGATCAAAACCAACCCTATGGTCTGGCCTGAGTCCAGGAGGCTACAGAGACTGCGCAAGAAACCGAGGTAAAAAGTTCAACAGTGAGGAAGAGGAGCTACTTCATCTCTGCAACCCCAGCACACGGCCACTGGGACACACTGCACAGATGCAACTAGGAGGAGACTGGGGTGGAGCATATGAAAAAGACTTTCAAGCTCATTATAATATGATGCAGGGACAGGTTATGCATATGTATAGGTGTATTATGAATATCTAATACTTTCTAGCATAAAGCCAAGACAAGGTGCCACGAGAGGTGCACACGTTTCTGGTGGAATGATCCACTGTGTGCCTCAGTGCTGAGTAAACACACCTACTTTATAACCTTAGAGGTTGTGGAGTCATGTTTCCGCAAGTCACAGCCTAGGAGATGAGGGTTTGGAGCGTGTCCCAAGGTACCAAGATGAATGAGAAGTACTACCCTGCACTTTACTGTGGGATAATGTCAGACTGCAGCTGTATGTTGTCTTCCAGTCCTTTCCCACCCTGCACCTCCTCTTAGATACACCAGCGCAGACATGCTGCTTGCCTATGCACCTGCAAGGTGTGAGAGACGAGAAACCAGGCCTGTGAGAAACTAAGACAAACAGCCTGGGAAAGCAGAAGTTGAGGCTCATTGAAGAAATGCCTCAAACACTCGCAAGACAAAACTATGAGTCACATTCTGTGGAGGCCGAAGCTGATAACGCTGCCCGATGTAGCTGGGGGAGAGAGCCCTGTGGAGACAGGATGGCTCTGCCCTGGGGCACCTGGGCAAATTTCAAGGGCCATGTGTCCGGTGAATGAACTTTGCTTCATTATCCACAAAATGCATATTAAAGTTAACACCCCTCAATATGCTAACGAGGGCTGTCATGATCATGCTAATTACATCATCCCATGAAACACCTCACCCCTCCCCGTGCATGGATACGCAGCTATGTGGGTCGACCTAGGGGACGGACCCAAGGAAAGTGGGTATAAATCAAAGGGGGGAAGAAAGGGCTCGCTGCCCCTCTCCCTGCCCCCCCAGCCATCTGGAGAAAGCAGTGAAGCGAAGAAGACGGATGCCAGCAAAAAAAACGGCCGTCTCCTGGAACCCTCGCCATCGGGATCAGCGCAGGAACCCAGACTGGTGATGTGTATTCCCCCATTCCCTCTATCTCCTTCTTTTCCTTTTTCTATTAAGAAATGCAAGGCATATTATATTGCTCACCACAACTTGCTCTGTACTTAGCCAATTGTCATGTGTTCAATTATTACATCGTATGTAGTTAATAAATGCGTGAACTTGGAGACTTGTTGTCCACTCCAATTGGGGATTTGCGTATCTGAGTCACTTGTCCCCCTTGTCTGAGCGGGACGTGACATTAAATTGGCGTAGTCGGCAGGATCCCCTTCAGTGTCGGAAAGTCTTGTGAAATAGTGGTTCTCTATCCGACAAACTCAGACAGGGAGAACTGGGAATTGGCCCCTCAGCTCTAAGCTGGGAGAGGGTCGAAGGGATACTGATTCTCTGTCCAATAAGGACAGGGAGAATCGGGAAGTGACCTCTCAGCTCTAAGCCGGGAGAGGTTCGAGCAGTTGCAAGCCATGACTGACCAGGAAATGTTAGTGCTTGACTGCTCCCCTATTTTTGAGAAGCTGAAGGAGTATAAGGCTTGTCCTCCTCCTTTAGTAGAGGTTTGGGCCCACGATAATTGGCAAAATCCAGAAGCAGTGGCAAGCTGTATCAGTGCGCTTGTGGGGGTGAAAGGGTTGTGACCAGGCAAAGGAAAAGCTGTAGTGTGTGCTGTATTAGGGGCAGCACTGACTGCAGCCCAAAAAGATGAACATGTTAAGAAACAATTAGAAAGGGAAACGATCGAATCCCTACAAGATCTGGTAAAAGCTCTCCAGGATCAATTGGTTGAGGAACGTAAAGTTACTGAACAAAAAGCTAAACTCTGGCAAGAGCAAATTGAAGTTTTGAAAAGCCAATTAGCTGATGAGCGTAACACCACTCAGTGACTTCGCACAGCTCTGTTAGATGCCTTGGACTGAGAAAAAATCTCACGGTCTGAAAAAGAGATGAATGAACAAGAAACCTGCAACCAGAGAGATCTTGGCTCTGTTCTGGATAGTGAACAGGGAGTTACAAGTCTGGCAAAATCAGCAGCCAGACCCTTGCATCCAACAGAGGATTTAGAGATAAGCTGAGAAATTTATTACCCTGAAAATGAGGGGGCAAATTTAAGACCATTAATTAAAATGGAGACCATGGAGGGTCAGGGTGGAAGAGCTCCGCAGGTCACCACTCGAACTACACCATACCCAGCGAACGAGCTTGCTAAAATTAAGGAGAAATATACCAGACGAGCTCAGGAAACTGAGACTGAATATGTGTGGAGGGTATCTGACTGGTGGTGACTGAATTTTGTTATCAGAAGATGAGGCCCAGGGGTGCTGGGGGCCAGGGATTTTCTTAGTTACTGATGACCAGAGAGAACCGTGGTCGTTAACTCAACGAGCTGCTTATTGGGCTGGGAGTCTGGACCCTTGGAAAGGGGGGATCCAGTATGTATTGAGACCCCAACCATAATCATATGACTGAAAGTCTGCAGAAGGCTGCTTGTCTCCAATTAATGCATGACAGGTATTTGGTTCCGCAGCAGCCTTCCCCAATGCTATTAATTGCTAACCCCGATCAAATGACTCCCCTGATTCTGGGCTTGACGGACTCTTTGAAATCACATGCAGTACAATTACAAGATCGTTTGCGGATTGCATTAGCCCCATGGGGGGGGGAGACGGGGAGTGGGAGAGCCCATGACTTGGGGAGAGATATCTCAGGACTTATTAAATTATGGCCGGAGAATGGGCCTTACCAGGGAAACAGGTAAACTTAAGCCCTCCTTACACAGAATGGAAAAGCAAGAAAATCTGTCTCCTTCCCCTCCGCAAGTTTTAAGAGCAAAGAGAAACCTCTTGTGGACTGAGGGAACGAGACAGGGGATTCTCCAAGAGTTAATGGATGGTCTGCCCACTACAGTTTTAGAAAAGCTCATTTGAGCCTGGAAAGGCAGAAGGAAGCTGCCCCCACCCCAACCGAGCAGACCTTTCAGAAGAAGGGAGGGACAGAACCGAAAACTAATGAGATGGTGGTAATTGCTTCTCAAACACCAACTGCCCCTGAAGAGGACTTGATTGATTTAGGGTCGGGAAACTGGACGTGCCATCCCCAGTAAGTGAGCCGGGGGATGGTGGGTGGGTCCACTTAAGGAGGCTCACAGAGAATACTAAAGGAGACTTGTTGATTACTTTTCCGCTCGGCCCCCCTTAAAACTCCAGTTACATTTCTAGTAGATACGGGTGCTCAGGTCTCAGCACTCCAAACTGGTGTTGCCAAGTGGAATGGCGTAATTGCTGACAAAAAGCAGATTTGGGTTACAGATGTTTTCAGGGACTCTCAGCCACAGCCGACTGCTCGGGTGAAATGCTGGTTACCCGGGAATGAAACTGCAACAGAAACTATTATGATTCTGGGAAATTTTCCCACAAATATCCTGGGACTTGACCTATTGAAGGGACAAGCCTGGGTAGATTCAAAAGGAAGAAAATGGAAATTTGTGTCCCCAACTGCCTCTATAAGACTTTTACAGCAAGTGCCTGCACTTCCTTCTAAAATTGTTAATGTGAAATCTTACATCTTACCATTGTGTGCCAGGGAGGAGATCGCTCTGGTAACAGCAGAGCTGCGGGAACAAGGGATAATCATTCCAACTCACTCACCCTATAATTCTCCAGTGTGGCCAGTCCGTAAACCTAATGGAAAGTGGCGACTGACAGTTGACTATTGGCGATTAAATGCCAACGCAGGTCCTCTAACAGCTGCAGTACCTAACACAGCTGAACTGATTGCAACCATACAGGAACAAGCCCACCAGATTTTAGCAACTATTGATGTAAAAGATATGTTCTTTATGGTCCCCATACAGGAGGCAGACAGAGACCGCTTCGCTTTTACATGGGAAGGCATGCAATTTACTTTTACAGGTCTCCCCCAGGGATACTGCCATTCGCTGACCATTGCTCATTATTCACTAGCACAAGAGCTTGCTCAAATCCCTCCTAGAGAAGGGGTCAAGATGTATCAATATATTGACGATGTTCTGATTGGTGGCACTGATCCTGCTGCAGTGGGACAGACCCAGAGAGAGATAATCACCCACCTAGAAAATTTAGGGCTCCAAGTTCCAGCTGAAAAGGTACAACTCCCATCCTCTGAGGTAAAGTTCCTGGGTATTTGGTGGCGGGGAGGAACAGTGTGTATTCCCCCGGAAACTTTAACTACCCTGGAAGAAGTAAAGAGCCCTGCAAATAAGAAGGACCTGCAACATGCCTTAGGCTTGCTGGTATTTTGGAGGAAACACATCCCTGATTTTCCCATCATAGCTCATCCTCTGTATGATTTGACACGTAAAAGGGCTATTTGGGACTGGATTCCTTTGAGGCCGGAGTATATCAGGCCTTAGGGCCCATACATCCAACAGATCCATTCCAAATTGAGTGGGGTTTTACAATTCATGGGCTATACATACATACATGGCAACATGGTCCAGAGGGTACAAGCTGCCCTATAGGGTTTTATTCGTGCAGTTTCAAAGATGCAGAAAAATGTTACTCAATCTGGGAGAAGGGTCTTTTTGTGGTTAGCCTAGCTTTGCAGGAAGCTGAAAAAATCATAAGGCAGCAACCAATCATTCTACGAGGACCCTTTAAGGTCTTGAAACCAGTACTGGCTGGAACTCCCCCTTCTGTGGGGGTTGTGCAGCGAGAGACAGTGAGGAAATGGTATGCACAATTAGATCATTACTGCCACATGCACCAGATAGAGGAGGGGGCACCCGAAGTGCTCAAAATACAAGATCCACCCTCTGACCACTCTGAACCCCCTCCCTCATACATAAAACCTGCTCCCCCATTTGAAACCCACCTAAAAAGTGAATGGTTCACTGATGCATCTTCTAGAAGAGAGGGAAAGGTATGGAAGTACCGAGCAGTAGCACTGCATGTTGACTCAGGGGACCGAGTCATAACAGAGGGTGAGGAAAGTGCTCAGGTGGGAGAGTTAACAGCGATATGGAGAGTGATTGTTAAAGAAGCTGAAACTACAGAGCATGGCAGCACACCTGTCCTGATGCAGTGCGGTGTGAGGTGTGCTCCCAGGTGTATGCAAGTGGATGGGCCACAGCCAACCACAGCCCTGGGTCCTGCCAGCACTGCTGGGTGTGCTGGCCAGGCAGCCCACACTCCTTGTGTGAGAAGCCTTGCTGGAGCACCCTGTGGCACTCTTGGGCACAGGGGACAGGAAGATTAGCCTCTTGGTTTTATTTTCTGGAAAATGTTTGAGGACATAAGGAGCTTTTCTGAACATTTAAGTGTATGGCGGCTTGTGATGATCTTTAAAAGGCCAGTGCTCATCACTCTGCAATCACAGAATCATTCGGCTTGGAAAAGACCCTTGGGATCATCGAGTCCAACCACTAGCCCTACTCTACAAGTTCTCCCCTACACTATATCCCCCAACATCTCATCTAAACCATCCTTAAACACATCCAGGCACGGTGACTCTACCCCCTCCCTGGGCAGCCTGTTCCACTGATGACCACGCCTTCTGTGAAAAATCTTTTCCTAATGCCCAGTCTGAACCTCCCCTGTTGCAGTTTAAAGCCATTCCCTCTTGTTCTGTCACTAAGCACCTGTGAGAAGAGACCAGCACCAACCTCTCTACACTGTCCTTTCAGGTAGCTGTAGAGAGTGATGAGGTCTCCCCTCAGCCTTCTCCTCCTGAAGCTAAACAGTCCCAGCTCCTTCAATCGCTCCTCATAGGATTTGTTCTCCAGGCCCTTCACCAGCTTCGTTGCCCTCCTCTGCACTCGCTCCAGCACCTCGATATCTCTCTCGTATTGAGGTGCCCAAAACTGGACACAACACTCCAGGTGTGGCCTCACCAGTGCAGAGCACAGGGGGACTGTCACCTCCCTACTTCTGCTGGTCACACTGTTTCTGACACAAGCCAGGATGCCGTTGGCTTTCTTGGCCACCTGGGCACACTGCCGGCTCATGTTCAGCTGCCTGTCAGTTAGAACCCCAGATCCTTCCCTTCCAGACAGCTCCAGCCACACCTCCCCAAGCCTGTAGCCGTGCAGGGGGCTGTTGTGGCCCAAGTGCAGGACCTGGCACTTGGCCTTGTTGCAGCTCATCCCGTTGACGTTGGCCACCGATCCAATCTATCCAAGTCTCTCTGCAGAGCCTCCCTATCCTCATGCAGACCAACACTCCCGCTGAACTTGGTGTCATCTGTGAACTTACTGATGATACACTCTGTGTCCTTATCAAGATCATCAATAAAGATGTTTAACAGAAATGGTTCCAACACCGAGCCCTGAGGAACACCACCTGTGACCTGCCACCAGCTGGATTTAGCTCCACTGACCACCACTCTCTGGGACCGTCCATCCAGCCAGTGCTTGACCCAGCAGACTGTTCGCTCATCCAGGCCATGAGCAGCCAGTTTTTCTATGATAATTCTATGGGAAACCGTGTCAAATGCTTTACGAAAATCCAGATAGACAATATGCACAGCTTTTCCCTCGTCCAATAGTCGGGTCATCTTGTCATAGAAGGAGATCAGGTTTGTCAGGCAGGACCTGCCTTTCATAAACTCATGCTGACTGGGCCTGATCCCCTGGTTGTCCATTATATGACTTGCAATGGCACTCGAGGTGACCTGCTCCATG